>NW_027554042.1:0-146955 GCF_045843805.1 Urocitellus parryii | reverse complement strand
CAAAGGAACGGTTTAACCTAGAAGAACGAAATTTGTTGAACCAAGTGGGATTGGTGTACTGATCATTACCTGCAAGTATCATCAAGATTGGGTGAAAAAATGTTTGCTGAGATTTCAGGAAACTCGTAGTTTTTTGGAAGCTTGGCAACCCCATTCAATGAAAGTGATTCTCGTCAGTCTCTGCTTGGGGCTACTTCAGTAGGACACAAACCATAGCGATAGAACCTGGAACTACATTCTTGTGCCAAGTTTCAAAGAGCTAGCACAAACCGTGTTTGATTTAGAGTTCCAACTACATGTATCCATATAGGAGAAAACAGAGTGAAACCTAAACATGAAAACGGTTACTGCAAATGAACGGTTTAACCTAGAAGAAAGAAATTTGGTGAGCCAAGTGGGATTGGTGTACTGATCATTACCTGCGAGTATCATCAAGATTGGGTGAAAAAATGCTTGCTGAGATTTCAGGAAACTCGTAGTTTTTTGGAAGCTTGGCAACCCCATTCAATGAAAGTGATTCTCGTCAGTCTCTGCGTGGGGCTACTTCAATAGGACATCAACGATAGCGATAGAACTTGGAACTACATTATTGTGCCAGGTTTGAAAGAGGTAGCACAAACCGTGTTTGATTTAGAGTTCCAACTACATGTATCCATATAGGAGAAAACAGAGTGAAACCTAAACATGAAAACGGTTACTACAAAGGAACGGTTTAACCAAGATGAACGAAATTTGGTGAGCCAAGTGGGATTGGTGCACTGATCATTACCTGCCAGTATTATCAAGATTGGGTGAAAAAATGTTTGCTGAGATGTCAGGAAACTCGTAGTTTTTTGGAAGCTTGGCAACCCCTTTCAATGAAAGTGATTCTCGTCAGTCTCTGCTTGGGGCTACTTCAATAGGACACAAACCATAGCGATAGAACCTGGAACTACATTATTGTGCCAAGTTTCAAAGAGCTAGCACAAACCGTGTTTGATTTAGAGTTCCAACTACATGTATCCATATAGGAGAAAACAGAGTGAAACCTAAACATGAAAACGGTTACTGCAAATGAACGGTTTAACCAAGAAGGACGAAATTTGGTGAACCAAGTGGGATTGGTGTACTGATCATTACCTGCAAGTATCATCAAGATTGGGTGAAAAAATGTTTGCTGAGATTTCAGGAAACTCGTAGTTTTTTGGAAGCTTGGCAACCCCTTTCAATGAAAGTGATTCTCGTCAGTCTCTGCTTGGGGCTACTTCAATAGGACACAAACCATAGCGATAGAACCTGGAACTACATTCTTGTGCCAAGTTTCAAAGAGCTAGCACAAACCGTGTTTGATTTAGAGTTCCAACTACATGTATCCATATAGGAGAAAACAGAGTGAAACCTAAACATGAAAACGGTTACTGCAAATGAACGTTTTAACCTAGAAGAAAGAAATTTGGTGAGCCAAGTGGGACTGGTGTACGGATCATTACGTGCAAGAATCATCAAGATTGGGTGAAAAAATGTTTGCTGAGATTTCAGGAAACTCGTAGTTTTTTGGAAGCTTGGCAACCCCTTTCAATGAAAGTGATTCTCGTCAGTCTCTGCGTGGGGCTACTTCAATAGGACATAAACGATAGCGATAGAACTTGGAAGTACATTATTGTGCCAGGTTTGAAAGAGGTAGCACAAACCGTGTTTGATTTAGAGTTCCAACTACATGTATCCATATAGGAGAAAACAGAGTGAAACCTAAACATGAAAACGGTTACTGCAAAGGAACGGTTTAACCTAGAAGAACGAAAATTGGTGAGCCAAGTGGGATTGGTGTACTGATCATTACCTGCCAGTATCATCAAGATTGGGTGAAAAAATGTTTGCTGAGATTTCAGGAAACTCGTAGTTTTTTGGAAGCTTGGCAACCCCATTCAATGAAAGTGATTCTCGTCAGTCTCTGCTTGGGGCTACTTCAGTAGGACACAAACCAAAGCGATAGAACCTGGAACTACATTATTGTGCCAAGTTTCAAAGAGCTAGCACAAACCGTGTTTGATTTAGAGTTCCAACTACATGTATCCATATAGGAGAAAACAGAGTGAAACCTAAACATGAAAACGGTTACTGCAAAGGAACGGTTTAACCTAGAAGAACGAAATTTGGTGAGTCCAGTGGGATTGGTGTACTGATCATTACCTGCAAGTATCATCAAGATTGGGTGAAAAAATGTTTGCTGAGATTTCAGGAAACTCGTAGTTTTTTGGAAGCTTGGCAACCCCATTCAATGAAAGTGATTCTCGTCAGTCTCTGCTTGGGGCTACTTCAATAGGACACAAACCATAGCGATAGAACCTGGAACTACATTCTTGTGCCAAGTTTCAAAGAGGTAGCACAAACCGTGTTTGATTTAGAGTTCCAACTACATGTAACCATATAGGAGAAAACAGAGTGAAACCTAAACATGAAAACGGTTACTGCAAAGGAACGGTTTAACCCAGAAGAACGAAATTTGGTGAGCCAAGTGGGATTGGTGTACTTATCATTACCTGCAAGTATCATCAAGATTGGGTGAAAAAATGTTTACTGAGATTTCAGGAAACTCGTAGTTTTTTGGAAGCTTGGCAACCCCATTCAATGAAAGTGATTCTCGTCAGTCTCTGCTTGGGGCTACTTCTTTAGGACACAAACCATAGCGATAGACCCTGGAACTGCATTATTGTGCCAAGTTTCAAAGAGCTAGCACAAACCGTGTTTGATTTAGAGTTCCAACTACATGTATCCATATAGGAGAAAACAGAGTGAAACCTAAACATGATAACGGTTACTGCAAATGAACGGTTTAACCTAGAAGAAAGAAATTTGGTGAGCCAAGTGGGACTGGTGTACGGATCATTACCTGCAAGTATCATCAAGATTGGGTGAAAAAATGTTTGCTGAGATTTCAGGAAACTCGTAGATTTTTGAAAGCTTGGCAACCCCTTTCAATGAAAGTGATTCTCGTCAGTCTCTGCTTGGGGCTACTTCAATAGGACACAATCCGTAGCGATAGAACTTGGAACTACATTCTTGTGCCAAGTTTCAAAGAGCTAGCACAAACCGTGTTTGATTTAGAGTTCCAACTACATGTATCCATATAGGAGAAAACAGATTGAAACCTAAACATGAAAACGGTTACTGCAAAGGAACGGTTTAACCTAGAAGAACGAAATTTGGTGAGCCAAGTGGGATTGGTGTACTGATCATTACCTGCAAGTATCATCAAGATTGGGTGAAAAAATGTTTGCTGAGATTTCAGGAAACTCGTAGTTTTTTGGAAGCTTGGCAACCCCATTCAATGAAAGTGATTCTCGTCAGTCTCTGCTTGGGGCTACTTCAATAGGACACAAACCATAGCGATAGAACCTGGAACTACATTCTTGTGCCAAGTTTCAAAGAGCTAGCACAAACCATGTTTGATTTAGAGTTCCAACTACATGTATCCATATAGAAAACAGAGTGAAACCTAAACATGAAAACGGTTACTGCAAATGAACGGTTTTAACCTAGAAGAAAGAAATTTGGTGAGCCAAGTGGGACTGGTGTACGGATCATTACCAGCAAGTATCATCAAGATTGGGTGAAAAAATGTTTGCTGAGATTTCAGGAAACTCGTAGTTTTTTGGAAGCTTGGCAACCCCTTTCAATGAAAGTGATTCTCGTCAGTCTCTGCTTGGGGCTACTTCAGTAGGACACAAACCATAGCGATAGAACTTGGAACTACATTATTGTGCCATGTTTCAAAGAGCTAGCACAAACCGTGTTTGATTTAGAGTTCCAACTACATGTATCCATATAGGAGAAAAACAGAGTGAAACCTAAACATGAAAACGGTTACTGCAAATGAACGATTTAACCTAGAAGAAAGAAATTTGGTGAGCCAAGTGGGCCTGGTGTACGGATCATTACCTGCAAGTATCATCAAGATTGGGTGAAAAAATGTTTGCTGAGATTTCAGGAAACTCGTAGTTTTTTGGAAGCTTGGCAACCCCATTCCATGAAAGTGATTCTCGTCAGTCTCTGCTTGGGGCTTCTTCAGTAGGACACAAACCATAGCGATAGAACCTGGAACTACATTATTGTGCCAAGTTTCAAAGAGCTAGCACAAACCGTGTTTGATTTAGAGTTCCAACTACATGTATCCATATAGGAGAAAACAGAGTGAAACCTAAAAATGAAAAACGGTTACTGCAAAGGAACGGTTTAACCTAGAAGAACGAAATTTGGTGAGCCAAGTGGGATTGGTGTACTGATCATTACCTGCCAGTATCATCAAGATTGGGTGAAAAAATGTTTGCTGAGATTTCAGGAAAATCGTAGTTTTTTGGAAGCTTGGCAACCCCATTCAATGAAAGTGATTCTCGTCAGTCTCTGCTTGGGGCTACTTCAGTAGGACACAAACCATAGCGATAGAACCTGGAACTACATTATTGTGCCAAGTTTCAAAGAGCTAGCACAAACCGTGTTTGATTTAGAGTTCCAACTACATGTATCCATATAGGAGAAAACAGAGTGAAACCTAAACCTGAAAACGGTTACTGCAAATGAACGTTTTAACCTAGAAGAAAGAAATTTGGTGAGCCAAGTGGGACTGGTGTACGGATCATTACGTGCAAGAATCATCAAGATTGGTTGAAAAAATGTTTGCTGAGATTTCAGGAAACTCGTAGTTTTTTGGAAGCTTGGCAACCCCTTTCAATGCAAGTGATTCTCGTCAGTCTCTGCGTGGGGCTACTTCAATAGGACATAAACGATAGTGATAGAACTTGGAACTACATTACTGTGCCAGGTTTGAAAGAGGTAGCACAAACCGTGTTTGATTTAGAGTTCCAACTACATGTATCCATATAGGAGAAAACAGAGTGAAACCTAAAAATGAAAACGGTTACTACAAAGGAACGGTTTAACCAAGATGAACGAAATTTGGTGAGCCAAGTGGGATTGGTGCACTGATCATTACCTGCCAGTATTATCAAGATTGGGTGAAAAAATGTTTGCTGAGATTTCAGGAAACTCGTAGTTTTTTGGAAGCTTGGCAACCCCTTTCAATGAAAGTGATTCTCGTCAGTCTCTGCATGGGCTACTTCAATAGGACACAAACCATAGTGATAGAACCTGGAACTACATTATTGTGCCAAGTTTCAAAGAGCTAGCACAAACCGTGTTTGATTTAGAGTTCCAACTACATGTATCCATATAGGAGACAACAGAGTGAAACCTAAAAATGAAAACGGTTACTGCAAATGAACGGTTTAACCAAGAAGGACGAAATTTGGTGAGCCAAGTGGGATTGGTGTACTGATCATTACCTGCAAGTATCATCAAGATTGGGTGAAAAAATGTTTGCTGAGATTTCAGGAAACTCGTAGCTTTTGGAAGCTTGGCAACCCCTTTCAATGAAAGTGATTCTCGTCAGTCTCTGCTTGGGGCTACTTCAATAGGACACAAACCATAGCGATAGAACTTGGAAACTACATTCTTGTGCCAAGTTTCAAAGAGCTAGCACAAACCGTGTTTGATTTAGAGTTCCAACTACATGTATCCATATAGGAGAAAACAGAGTGAAACCTAAACATGAAAACGGTTACTGCAAATGAACGGTTTAACCTAGAAGAAAGAAATTTGGTGAGCCAAGTGGGACTGGTGTACGGATCATTACCTGCAAGTATCATCAAGATTGGGTGAAAAAATGTTTGCTGAGATTTCAGGAAACTCGTAGATTTTTGAAAGCTTGGCAACCCCTTTCAATGAAAGTGATTCTCGTCAGTCTCTGCTTGGGGCTACTTCAATAGGACACAGTCCATAGCGATTGAACTTGGAACTACATTCTTGTGCCAAGTTTCAAAGAGCTAGCACAAACCGTGTTTGATTTAGAGTTCCAACTACATGTATCCATATAGGAGAAAACAGATTGAAACCTAAACATGAAAACGGTTACTGCAAAGGAACGGTTTAACCTAGAAGAACGAAATTTGGTGAGCCAAGTGGGATTGGTGTACTGATCATTACCTGCAAGTATCATCAAGATTGGGTGAAAAAATGTTTGCTGAGATTTCAGGAAACTCGTAGTTTTTTGGAAGCTTGGCAACCCCTTTCAAAGAAAGTGATTCTCGTCAGTCTCTGCTTGGGGCTACTTCAATAGGACACAAACCATAGCGATTGAACTTGGAACTACATTCTTGTGCCAAGTTTCAAAGAGTTTGCAGAAACCGTGTTTGATTTAGAATTCCAACTACATGTATCCATATAGGAGGAAACGGAGTGAAACCTAAAAATGAAAACGGTTACTGCAAAGGAACGGTTTAACCTAGAAGAACGAAATTTGTTGAGGCAAGTGGGATTGGTGTACTGATCATTACCTGCCAGTATCATCAAGATTGGGTGAAAAAATGTTTGCTGAGATTTCAGGAAACTCGTAGTTTTTTGGAAGCTTGGCAACCCCTTTCAATGAAAGTGATTCTCGTCAGTCTCTGCTTGGGGCTACTTCCATAGGACACAATCCATAGCGATAGAACTTGGAACTACATTCTTGTGCCAAGTTTCAAAGAGCTAGCACAAACCGTGTTTGATTTAGAGTTCTAACTACATGTATCCATATAGGAGAAAACAGAGTGAAACCTAAACATGAAAACGGTTACTGCAAAGGTACGGTTTAACCTAGAAGAACGAAATTTGGTGAGGCAAGTGGGATTGGTGTACTGATCATTACCTGCCAGTATCATCAAGATTGGGTGAAAAAATGTTTGCTGAGATTTCAGGAAACTCGTAGTTTTTTGGAAGCTTGGCAACCCCATTCAATGAAAGTGATTCTCGTCAGTCTCTGCTTGGGGCTACTTCAGTAGACACACACCATAGCGATAGAACCTGGAACTACATTATTGTGCCAAGTTTCAAAGAGCTAGCACAAAACCGTGTTTGATTTAGAGTTCCAACTACATGTATCCATATAGGAGAAAACAGAGTGAAACCTAAACATGAAAACGGTTACTGCAAAGGAACGGTTTAACCTAGAAGAACGAAATTTGGTGAGCCAAGTGGGATTGGTGTACTGATCATTACCTGCAAGTATCATCAAGATTGGGTGAAAAAATGTTTGCTGAGATGTCAGGAAACTCGTAGATTTTTGGAAGCTTGGCAACCCCATTCAATGAAAGTGATTCTCGTCAGTCTCTGCTTGGGGCTACTTCAGTAGGACACAAACCATAGCGATAGAACCTGGAACTACATTATTGTGCCAAGTTTCAAAGAGCTAGCACAAACCGTGTTTGATTTAGAGTTCCAACTACATGTATCCATATAGGAGAAAACAGAGTGAAACCTAAACATGAAAACGGTTACTGCAAAGGAACGGTTTAACCTAGAAGAACGAAATTTGGTGAGCCCAGTGGGATTGGTGTACTGATCATCCCCTGCAAGTATCATCAAAATTGGGTGAAAATATGTTTGCTGAGATTTCAGGAAACTCGTATTTTTTTGGTAGCTTGGCAACCCCATTCAATGAAAGTGATTCTCGTCAGTCACTGCTTGGGGCTACTTCAGTAGGACACAAACCATAGCGATAGACCATGGAACTACATTATTGTGCCAAGTTTCAAAGTGCTAGCACAAACCGTGTTTGATTTAGTGTTCCAACTACATGTATCCATATAGGAGAAAACAGAGTGAAACCTAAACATGAAAACGGTTACTGCAAATGAACGGTTTAACCTAGAAGAAAGAAATTTGGTGAGCCAAGTGGGACTGGTGTACGGATCATTACCAGCAAGTATCATCAAGATTGGGTGAAAAAATGTTTGCTGAGATTTCAGGAAACTCGTTGTTTTTTGGAAGCTTGGCAACCCCTTTCAATGAAAGTGATTCTCGTCAGTCTCTGCTTGGGGCTACTTCAATAGGACACAAACCATAGCGATAGAACTTGGAACTACATTCTTGTGCCAAGTTTCAAAGAGCTAGCACAAACCGTGTTTGATTTAGAGTTCCAACTACATGTATCCATATAGGAGAAAACAGAGTGAAACCTAAACATGAAAACGGTTACTGCAAAGGAACGGTTTAACCTAGAAGAACGAAATTTGGTGAGGCAAGTGGGACTGGTGTACTGATCATTACCTGCCAGAATCATCAAGATTGGGTGAAAAAATGTTTGCTGAGATTTCAGGAAACTCGTAGTTTTTTGGAAGCTTGGCAAACCCCTTTCAATGAAAGTGATTCTCGTCAGTCTCTGCTTGGGGCTACTTCAGTAGGACACAAACCATAGCGATAGAACCTGGAACTACATTATTGTGCCAAGTTTCAAAGAGCTAGCACAAACCGTGTTTGATTTAGAGTTCCAACTACATGTATCCATATAGGAGAAAACAGAGTGAAACCTAAACATGAAAACGGTTACTGCAAATGAACGGTTTAACCTAGAAGAAAGAAATTTGGTAAGCCAAGTGGGCCTGGTGTACGGATCATTACCTGCATGTATCATCAAGATTGGGTGAAAAAATGTTTGCTGAGATTTCAGGAAACTCGTAGTTTTTTGGAAGCTTGGCAACCCCTTTCAAAGAAAGTGATTCTCGTCAGTCTCTGCTTGGGGCTACTTCAATAGGACACACACCATAGCGATAGAACTTGGAACTACATTCTTGTGCCAAGTTTCAAAGAGTTTGCAGAAACCGTGTTTGATTTAGAATTCCAACTACATGTATCCATATAGGAGGAAACGGAGTGAAACCTAAAAATGAAAACGGTTACTGCAAAGGAACGGTTTAACCTAGAAGAACGAAATTTGTTGAGGCAAGTGGGATTGGTGTACTGATCATTACCTGCCAGTATCATCAAGATTGGGTGAAAAAATGTTTGCTGAGATTACAGGAAACTCGTAGTTTTTTGGAAGCTTGGCAACCCCTTTCAATGAAAGTGATTCTCGTCAGTCTCTGCTTGGGGCTACTTCCATAGGACACAATCCATAGCGATAGAACTTGGAACTACATTCTTGTGCCAAGTTTCAAAGAGCTAGCACAAACCGTGTTTGATTTAGAGTTCTAACTACATGTATCCATATAGGAGAAAACAGAGTGAAACCTAAACATGAAAACGGTTACTGCAAAGGTACGGTTTAACCTAGAAGAACGAAATTTGGTGAGGCAAGTGGGATTGGTGTACTGATCATTACCTGCCAGTATCATCAAGATTGGGTGAAAAAATGTTTGCTGAGATTTCAGGAAACTCGTAGTTTTTTGATAGCTTGGCAACCCCATTCAATGAAAGTGATTCTCGTCAGTCTCTGCTTGGGGCTACTTCAGTAGGACACACACCATAGCGATAGAACCTGGAACTACATTATTGTGCCAAGTTTCAAAGAGCTAGCACAAACCGTGTTTGATTTAGAGTTCCAACTACATGTATCCATATAGGAGAAAACAGAGTGAAACCTAAACATGAAAAACGGTTACTGCAAAGGAACGGTTTAACCTAGAAGAACGAAATTTGGTGAGCCAAGTGGGATTGGTGTACTGATCATTACCTGCAAGTATCATCAAGATTGGGTGAAAAAATGTTTGCTGAGATGTCAGGAAACTCGTAGATTTTTGGAAGCTTGGCAACCCCATTCAATGAAAGTGATTCTCATCAGTCTCTGCTTGGGGCTACTTCAGTAGGACACAAACCATAGCGATAGAACCTGGAACTACATTATTGTGCCAAGTTTCAAAGAGCTAGCACAAAACCGTGTTTGATTTAGAGTTCCAACTACATGTATCCATATAGGAGAAAACAGAGTGAAACCTAAACATGAAAACGGTTACTGCAAAGGAACGGTTTTAACCTAGAAGAACGAAATTTGGTGAGCCCAGTGGGATTGGTGTACTGATCATCACCTGCAAGTATCATCAAAATTGGGTGAAAAAATGTTTGCTGAGATTTCAGGAAACTCGTATTTTTTTGGTAGCTTGGCAACCCCATTCAATGAAAGTGATTCTCGTCAGTCACTGCTTGGGGCTACTTCAGTAGGACACAAACCATAGCGATAGACCATGGAACTACATTATTGTGCCAAGTTTCAAAGTGCTAGCACAAACCGTGTTTGATTTAGAGTTCCAACTACATGTATCCATATAGAAGAAAAACAGAGTGAAACCTAAACATGAAAACGGTTACTGCAAATGAACGGTTTAACCTAGAAGAAAGAAATTTGGTGAGCCAAGTGGGACTGGTGTACGGATCATTACCAGCAAGTATCATCAAGATTGGGTGAAAAAATGTTTGCTGAGATTTCAGGAACTCGTAGTTTTTTGGAAGCTTGGCAACCCCTTTCAATGAAAGTGATTCTCGTCAGTCTCTGCTTGGGGCTACTTCAATAGGACACAAACCATAGCGATAGAACTTGGAACTACATTCTTGTGCCAAGTTTCAAAGAGCTAGCACAAACCGTGTTTGATTTAGAGTTCCAACTACATGTATCCATATAGGAGAAAACAGAGTGAAACCTAAACATGAAAACGGTTACTGCAAAGGAACGGTTTAACCTAGAAGAACGAAATTTGGTGAGGCAAGTGGGACTGGTGTACTGATCATTACCTGCCAGAATCATCAAGATTGGGTGAAAAAATGTTTGCTGAGATTTCAGGAAACTCGTAGTTTTTGGAAGCTTGGCAACCCCATTCAATGAAAGTGATTCTCGTCAGTCTCTGCTTGGGGCTACTTCAGTAGGACACAAACCATAGCGATAGAACCTGGAAACTACATTATTGTGCCAAGTTTCAAAGAGCTAGCACAAACCGTGTTTGATTTAGAGTTCCAACTACATGTATCCATATAGGAGAAAACAGAGTGAAACCTAAACATGAAAACGGTTACTGCAAAGGAACGGTTTAACCTAGAAGAACGAAATTTGGTGAGCCAAGTGGGATTGGTGTACTGATCATTACCTGCAAGTATCATCAAGATTGGGTGAAAAATGTTTGCTGAGATTTCAGGAAACTCGTAGTTTTTTGGAAGCTTGGCAACCCCATTCAATGAAAGTGATTCTCTTCAGTCTCTGCTTGGGGCTACTTCAGTAGGACACAAACCATAGCGATAGACCCTGGAACTACATTCTTGTGCCAAGTTTCAAAGAGGTAGCACAAACCGTGTTTGATTTAGAGTTCCAACTACATGTATCCATATAGGAGAAAACAGAGTGAAACCTAAACATGAAAACGGTTACTGCAAATGAACGTTTTAACCTAGAAGAAAGGAATTTGGTGAGCCAAGTGGGACTGGTGTACGGATCATTACTTGCAAGAATCATGAAGATTGGGTGAAAAAATGTTTGCTGAGATTTCAGGAAACTCGTATTTTTTTGGAAGCCTGGCAACCCCTTTCAATGAAAGTGATTCTCGTCAGTCTCTGCGTGGGGCTACTTCAATAGGACATAAACGATAGCGATAGAACTTGGAACTACATTATTGTGCCAGGTTTGAAAGAGGTAGCACAAACCGTGTTTGATTTAGAGTTCCAACTACATGTATCCATATAGGAGAAAACAGAGTGAAACCTAAACATGAAAACGGTTACTGCAAAGGAACGGTTTAACCTAGAAGAACGAAATTTGGTGAGCCAAGTGGGATTGGTGTACTGATCATTACCTGCCAGTATCATCAAGATTGGGTGAAAAAATGTTTGCTGAGATTTCAGGAAACTCGTAGTTTTTTGGAAGTTTGGCAACCCCATTCAATGAAAGTGATTCTCGTCAGTCTCTGCTTGGGGCTACTTCAGTAGGACACAAACCATAGCGATAGAACCTGGAACTACATTATTGTGCCAAGTTTCAAAGAGCTAGCACAAACCTTGTTTGATTTAGAGTTCCAACTACATGTATCCATATTGGAGAAAACAGAGTGAAACCTAAACATGAAAACGGTTACTGCAAATGAAACGGTTTAACCTAGAAGAAAGAAATTTGGTGAGCCAAGTGGGCCTGGTGTACGGATCATTACCTGCATGTATCATCAAGATTGGGTGAAAAAATGTTTGCTGAGATTTCAGGAAACTCGTAGTTTTTTGGAAGCTTGGCAACCCCTTTCAAAGAAAGTGATTCTCGTCAGTCTCTGCTTGGGGCTACTTCAATAGGACACAAACCATAGCGATAGAACTTGGAACTACATTCTTGTGCCAAGTTTCAAAGAGTTTGCAGAAACCGTGTTTGTTTTAGAATTCCAACTACATGTATCCATATAGGAGGAAACGGAGTGAAACCTAAAAATGAAAACGGTTACTGCAAAGGAACGGTTTAACCTAGAAGAACGAAATTTGTTGAGGCAAGAGGGATTGGTGTACTGATCATTACCTGCCAGTATCATCAAGATTGGGTGAAAAAATGTTTGCTGAGATTTCAGGAAACTCGTAGTTTTTGGAAGCTTGGCAACCCCATTCAATGAAAGTGATTCTCGTCAGTCTCTGCTTGGGGCTACTTCAGTAGGACACACACCATAGCGATAGAACCTGGAACTACATTATTGTGCCAAGTTTCAAAGAGCTAGCACAAACCGTGTTTGATTTAGAGTTCCAACTACATGTATCCATATAGGAGAAACAGAGTGAAACCTAAACATGAAAACGGTTACTGCAAAGGAACGGTTTAACCTAGAAGAACGAAATTTGGTGAGCCAAGTGGGATTGGTGTACTGATCATTACCTGCAAGTATCATCAAGATTGGGTGAAAAAATGTTTGCTGAGATTTCAGGAAACTCGTAGTTTTTTGGAAGCTTGGCAACCCCATTCAATGAAAGTGATTCTCGTCAGTCTCTGCTTGGGGCTACTTCAGTAGGACACAAACCATAGCGATAGAACCTGGAACTACATTCTTGTGCCAAGTTTCAAAGAGCTAGCACAAACCGTGTTTGATTTAGAGTTCCAACTACATGTATCCATATAGGAGAAAACAGAGTGAAACCTAAACATGAAAACGGTTACTGCAAATGAACGGTTTTACCTAGAAGAAAGAAATTTGGTGAGCCAAGTGGGACTGGTGTTCGGATCATGACCAGCAAGTATCATCAAGATTGGGTGAAAAAATGTTTGCTGAGATTTCAGGAAACTCGTAGTTTTTTGGAAGCTTGGCAACCCCTTTCAATGAAAGTGATTCTCGTCAGTCTCTGCTTGGGGCTACTTCAATAGGACACAAACCATAGCGATAGAACTTGGAACTACATTCTTGTGCCAAGTTTCAAAGAGCTAGCACAAACCGTGTTTGATTTAGAGTTCCAACTACATGTATCCATATAGGAGAAAACAGAGTGAAACCTAAACATGAAAACGGTTACTACAAAGGAACGGTTTAACCTAGAAGAACGAAATTTGGTGAGCCAAGTGGGATTGGTGTACTGATCATTACCTGCCAGTATCATCAAGATTGGGTGAAAAAATGTTTGCTGAGATTTCAGGAAACTCGTAGTTTTTTGGAAGCTTGGCAACCCCATTCAATGAAAGTGATTCTCGTCAGTCTCTGCTTGGGGCTACTTCAGTAGGACACAAAACCATAGCGATAGAACCTGGAACTACATTATTGTGCCAAGTTTCAAAGAGCTAGCACAAACCGTGTTTGATTTAGAGTTCCAACTACATGTATCCATATAGGAGAAAACAGAGTGAAACCTAAACATGAAAACGGTTACTGCAAATGAACGTTTTAACCTAGAAGAAAGAAATTTGGTGAGCCAAGTGGGACTGGTGTACGGATCATTACCTGCAAGTATCATGAAGATTGGGTGAAAAAATGTTTGCTGAGATTTCAGGAAACTCGTAGTTTTTTGGAAGCTTGGCAACCCCTTTCAATGAAAGTGATTCTCGTCAGTCTCTGCTTGGGGCTACTTCAATAGGACACAAACCATAGCGATAGAACTTGGAACTACATTCTTGTGCCAAGTTTCAAAGAGCTTGCAGAAACCGTGTTTGATTTAGAGTTCCAACTACATGTATCCATATAGGAGAAAACAGAGTGAAACCTAAACATGAAAACGGTTACTGCAAAGGAACGGTTTAACTAGAAGAACGAAATTTGTTGAGGCAAGTGGGATTGGTGTACTGATCATTACCTGCCAGTATCATCAAGATTGGGTGAAAAAATGTTTACTGAGATTTCAGGAAACTCGTAGTTTTTTGGAAGCTTGGCAACACCATTCAATGAAAGTGATTCTCGTCAGTCTCTGCTTGGGGCTACTTCAGTAGGACACAAACCATAGCGATAGAACTTGGAACTACATTCTTGTGCCAAGTTTCAAAGAGCTAGCAGAAACCGTGTTTGATTTAGTGTTCCAACTACATGTATCCATATAGGAGAAAACAGAGTGAAACCTGAAAACGAAAACGGTTACTTCAAAGGAAAGGTTTAACCTAGAAGAATGAAATTTGGTGAGCCAAGTGGGATTGGAGTACTGATCATTACCTGCCAGTATCATCAAGATTGGGTGAAAAAATGTTTGCTGAGATGTCAGGAAACTCGTAGTTTTTTGGAAGCTTGGCAACCCCATTCAATGAAAGTGATTCTCGTCAGTCTCTGCTTGGGGCTACTTCAGTAGCACACAAACCATAGCGATAGAACCTGGAACTACATTATTGTGCCAAGTTTCAAAGAGCTAGCACAAACCGTGTTTGATTTAGAGTTCCAACTACATGTATCCATATAGGAGAAAACAGAGTGAAACCTAAACATGAAAACGGTTACTGCAAATTAACGGTTTAACCTAGAAGAAAGAAATTTGGTGAGCCAAGTGTGACTGCTGTACGGATCATTACCTGCAAGTATCATCAAGATTGGGTGAAAAAATGTTTGCTGAGATTTCAGTAAACTCGTAGCTTTTGGAAGCTTGGCAACCCCTTTCAATGAAAGTGATTCTCGTCAGTCTCTGCTTGGGGCTACTTCAATAGGACACAAACCATAGCGATAGAACTTGGAACTACATTCTTGTGCCAAGTTTCAAAGAGCTAGCACAAACCGTGTTTGATTTAGAGTTCCAACTACATGTATCCATATAGGAGAAAACAGAGTGAAACCTAAACATGAAAACGGTTACTGCAAATTAACGGTTTAACCTAGAAGAAAGAAATTTGGTGAGCCAAGTGGGCCTGGTGTACGGATCATTACCTGCATGTATCATCAAGATTGGGTGAAAAAATGTTTGCTGAGATTTCAGGAAACTCGTAGTTTTTTGGAAGCTTGGCAACCCCTTTCAAAGAAAGTGATTCTCGTCAGTCTCTGCTTGGGGCTACTTCAATAGGACACAAACCATAGCGATAGAACTTGGAACTACATTCTTGTGCCAAGTTTCAAAGAGTTTGCAGAAACCGTGTTTGTTTTAGAATTCCAACTACATGTATCCATATAGGAGGAAACGGAGTGAAACCTAAAAATGAAAACGGTTACTGCAAAGGAACGGTTTAACCTAGAAGAACGAAATTTGTTGAGGCAAGAGGGATTGGTGTACTGATCATTACCTGCCAGTATCATCAAAATTGGGTGAAAAAATGTTTGCTGAGATTTCAGGAAACTCGTAGTTTTTTGGAAGCTTGGCAACCCCATTCAATGAAAGTGATTCTCGTCAGTCTCTGCTTGGGGCTACTTCAGTAGGACACACACCATAGCGATAGAACCTGGAACTACATTATTGTGCCAAGTTTCAAAGAGCTAGCACAAACCGTGTTTGATTTAGAGTTCCAACTACATGTATCCATATAGGAGAAAACAGAGTGAAACCTAAACATGAAAACGGTTACTGCAAAGGAACGGTTTAACCTAGAAGAACGAAATTTGGTGAGCCAAGTGGGATTGGTGTACTGATCATTACCTGCAAGTATCATCAAGATTGGGTGAAAAAATGTTTGCTGAGATTTCAGGAAACTCGTAGTTTTTTGGAAGCTTGGCAACCCCATTCAATGAAAGTGATTCTCGTCAGTCTCTGCTTGGGGCTACTTCAGTAGGACACAAACCATAGCGATAGAACCTGGAACTACATTCTTGTGCCAAGTTTCAAAGAGCTAGCACAAACCGTGTTTGATTTAGAGTTCCAACTACATGTATCCATATAGGAGAAAACAGAGTGAAACCTAAACATGAAAACGGTTACTGCAAATGAACGGTTTTACCTAGAAGAAAGAAATTTGGTGAGCCAAGTGGGACTGGTGTTCGGATCATTACCAGCAAGTATCATCAAGATTGGGTGAAAAAATGTTTGCTGAGATTTCAGGAAACTCGTAGTTTTTTGGAAGCTTGGCAACCCCTTTCAATGAAAGTGATTCTCGTCAGTCTCTGCTTGGGGCTACTTCAATAGGACACAAACCATAGCGATAGAACTTGGAACTACATTCTTGTGCCAAGTTTCAAAGAGCTAGCACAAACCGTGTTTGATTTAGAGTTCCAACTACATGTATCCATATAGGAGAAAACAGAGTGAAACCTAAACATGAAAACGGTTACTACAAAGGAACGGTTTAACCTAGAAGAACGAAATTTGGTGAGCCAAGTGGGATTGGTGTACTGATCATTACCTGCCAGTATCATCAGGATTGGGTGAAAAAATGTTTGCTGAGATTTCAGGAAACTCGTAGTTTTTTGGAAGCTTGGCAACCCCATTCAATGAAAGTGATTCTCGTCAGTCTCTGCTTGGGGCTACTTCAGTAGGACACAAACCATAGCGATAGAACCTGGAACTACATTATTGTGCCAAGTTTCAAAGAGCTAGCACAAACCGTGTTTGATTTAGAGTTCCAACTACATGTATCCATATAGGAGAAAACAGAGTGAAACCTAAACATGAAAACGGTTACTGCAAATGAACGTTTTAACCTAGAAGAAAGAAATTTGGTGAGCCAAGTGGGACTGGTGTACGGATCATTACCTGCAAGTATCATGAAGATTGGGTGAAAAAATGTTTGCTGAGATTTCAGGAAACTCGTAGTTTTTTGGAAGCTTGGCAACCCCTTTCAATGAAAGTGATTCTCGTCAGTCTCTGCTTGGGGCTACTTCAATAGGACACAAACCATAGCGATAGAACTTGGAACTACATTCTTGTGCCAAGTTTCAAAGAGCTTGCAGAAACCGTGTTTGATTTAGAGTTCCAACTACATGTATCCATATAGGAGAAAACAGAGTGAAACCTAAACATGAAAACGGTTACTGCAAAGGAACGGTTTAACTAGAAGAACGAAATTTGTTGAGGCAAGTGGGATTGGTGTACTGATCATTACCTGCCAGTATCATCAAGATTGGGTGAAAAAATGTTTACTGAGATTTCAGGAAACTCGTAGTTTTTTGGAAGCTTGGCAACACCATTCAATGAAAGTGATTCTCGTCAGTCTCTGCTTGGGGCTACTTCAGTAGGACACAAACCATAGCGATAGAACTTGGAACTACATTCTTGTGCCAAGTTTCAAAGAGCTAGCAGAAACCGTGTTTGATTTAGTGTTCCAACTACATGTATCCATATAGGAGAAAACAGAGTGAAACCTGAAAACGAAAACGGTTACTTCAAAGGAAAGGTTTAACCTAGAAGAATGAAATTTGGTGAGCCAAGTGGGATTGGAGTACTGATCATTACCTGCCAGTATCATCAAGATTGGGTGAAAAAATGTTTGCTGAGATGTCAGGAAACTCGTAGTTTTTTGGAAGCTTGGCAACCCCATTCAATGAAAGTGATTCTCGTCAGTCTCTGCTTGGGGCTACTTCAGTAGCACACAAACCATAGCGATAGAACCTGGAACTACATTATTGTGCCAAGTTTCAAAGAGCTAGCACAAACCGTGTTTGATTTAGAGTTCCAACTACATGTATCCATATAGGAGAAAACAGAGTGAAACCTAAACATGAAAACGGTTACTGCAAATTAACGGTTTAACCTAGAAGAAAGAAATTTGGTGAGCCAAGTGTGACTGCTGTACGGATCATTACCTGCAAGTATCATCAAGATTGGGTGAAAAAATGTTTGCTGAGATTTCAGTAAACTCGTAGCTTTTGGAAGCTTGGCAACCCCTTTCAATGAAAGTGATTCTCGTCAGTCTCTGCTTGGGGCTACTTCAATAGGACACAAACCATAGCGATAGAACTTGGAACTACATTCTTGTGCCAAGTTTCAAAGAGCTAGCACAAACCGTGTTTGATTTAGAGTTCCAACTACATGTATCCATATAGGAGAAAACAGAGTGAAACCTAAACATGAAAACGGTTACTGCAAAGGAACGGTTTAACCTAGAAGAACGAAATTTGGTGAGCCAAGTGGGATTGGTGTACTGATCATTACCTGCAAGTATCATCAAGATTGGGTGAAAAACTGTTTGCTGAGATTTCAGGAAACTCGTAGTTTTTTGGAAGCTTGGCAACCCCATTCAATGAAAGTGATTCTCTTCAGTCTCTGCTTGGGGCTACTTCAGTAGGACACAAACCATAGCGATAGACCCTGGAACTACATTATTGTGCCAAGTTTCAAAGAGCTAGCACAAACCGTGTTTGATTTAGAGTTCCAACTACATGTATCCATATAGGAGAAAACAGAGTGAAACCTAAACATGAAAACGGCTACTGCAAATGAACGGTTTTACCTAGAAGAAAGAAATTTGGTGAGCCAAGTGGGACTGGTGTACGGATCATTACCTGCAAGTATCATCAAGATTGGGTGAAAAAATGTTTGCTGAGATTTCAGGAAACTCGTAGTTTTTTGGAAGCTTGGCAACCCCATTCAATGAAAGTGATTCTCGTCAGTCTCTGCTTGGGGCTACTTCAATAGGACACAAACCATAGCGATAGAACTTGGAACTGCATTCTTGTGCCAAGTTTCAAAGAGCTAGCACAAACCGTGTTTGATTTAGAGTTCCAACTACACGTATCCATATAGGAGAAAACAGAGTGAAACCTAAACATGAAAATGGTTACTGCAAAGGAACGGTTTAACCTAGAAGAACGAAATTTGGTGAGCCAAGTGGGATTGGTGTACTGATCATTACCTGCCAGTATCATCAAGATTGGGTGAAAAAATGTTTGCTGAGATTTCAGGAAACTCGTAGTTTTTTGGAAGCTTGGCAACCCCATTCAATGAAAGTGATTCTCATCAGTCTCTGCTTGGGGCTACTTCAGTAGGACACAAACCATAGCGATAGAACCTGGAACTACATTCTTGTGCCAAGTTTCAAAGAGCTAGCCCAAACCGTGTTTGATTTAGAGTTCCAACTACATGTATCCATATAGGAGAAAACAGAGTGAAACCTAAACCTGAAAATGGTTACTGCAAATGAACGTTTTAACCTAGAAGAAAGAAATTTGGTGAGCCAAGTGGGACTGGTGTACGGATCATTACGTGCAAGAATCATCAAGATTGGGTGAAAAAATGTTTGCTGAGATGTCAGGAAACTCGTAGTTTTTTGGAAGCTTGGCAACCCCTTTCAATGCAAGTGATTCTCGTCAGTCTCTGCGTGGGGCTACTTCAATAGGACATAAACGATAGCGATAGAACTTGGAACTACATTATTGTGCCAGGTTTGAAAGAGGTAGCACAAACCGTGTTTGATTTAGAGTTCCAACTACATGTATCCATATAGGAGAAAACAGAGTGAAACCTAAACATGAAAACGGTTACTGCAAAGGAACGGTTTAACCAAGAAGGACGAAATTTGGTGAGCCAAGTGGGATTGGTGTACTGATCATTACCTGCAAGTATCATCAAGATTGGGTGAAAAAATGTTTGCTGAGATGTCAGGAAACTCGTAGTTTTTTGGAAGCTTGGCAACCCCTTTCAATGAAAGTGATTCTCGTCAGTCTCTGCTTGGGGCTACTTCAATAGGACACAAACCATATCGATAGAACTTGGAACTACATTCTTGTGCCAAGTTTCAAAGAGTTTGCAGAAACCGTGTTTGATTTAGAATTCCAACTACATGTATCCATATAGGAGAAAACAGAGTGAAACCTAAAAATGAAAACGGTTACTGCAAAGGAACGGTTTAACCTAGAAGAACGAAATTTGTTGAGGCAAGTGGGATTGGTGTACTGATCATTACCTGCCAGTATCATCAAGATTGGTGAAAAAATGTTTGCTGAGATTTCAGGAAACTCGTAGTTTTTTGGAAGCTTGGCAACCCCATTCAATGAAAGTGATTCTCGTCAGTCTCTGCTTGGGGCTACTTCAGTAGGACACAAACCATAGCGATAGAACTTGGAACTACATTATTGTGCCAGGTTTGAAAGAGGTAGCACAAACCGTGTTTGATTTAGAGTTCTAACTACATGTATCCATATAGGAGAAAACAGAGTGAAACCTAAAAATGAAAACGGTTACTACAAAGGAACGGTTTAACCAAGATGAACGAAATTTGGTGAGCCAAGTGGGATTGGTGCACTGATCATTACCTGCCAGTATTATCAAGATTGGGTGAAAAAATGTTTGCTGAGATGTCAGGAAACTCGTAGTTTTTGGAAGCTTGGCAACCCCTTTCAATGAAAGTGATTCTCGTCAGTCTCTGCTTGGGGCTACTTCAATAGGACACAAACCATAGCGATAGAACCTGGAACTCCATTATTGTGCCAAGTTTCAAAGAGCTAGCACAAACCGTGTTTGATTTAGAGTTCCAACTACATGTATCCATATAGGAGAAAACAGAGTGAAACCTAAACATGAAAACGGTTACTGCAAATGAACGGTTTAACCAAGAAGGACGAAATTTGGTGAGCCAAGTGGGATTGGTGTACTGATCATTACCTGCAAGTATCATCAAGATTGGGTGAAAAAATATTTGCTGAGATTTCAGGAAAATCGTAGTTTTTTGGAAGCTTGGCAACCCCTTTCAATGAAAGTGATTCTCGTCAGTCTCTGCTTGGGGCTACTTCAATAGGACACAAAACCATAGCGATAGAACTTGGAACTACATTCTTGTGCCAAGTTTCAAAGAGCTAGCACAAACCGTGTTTGATTTAGAGTTCCAACTACATGTATCCATATAGGAGAAAACAGAGTGAAACCTAAACATGAAAACGGTTACTGCAAATGAACGTTTTAACCTAGAAGAAAAGAAATTTGGTGAGCCAAGTGGGACTGGTGTACGGATCATTACGTGCAAGAATCATGAAGATTGGGTGAAAAAATGTTTGCTGAGATTTCAGGAAACTCGTAGTTTTTTGGAAGCTTGGCAACCCCATTCAATGAAAGTGATTCTCGTCAGTCTCTGCTTAGGGCTTCTTCAGTAGCACACAATCCATAGCGATAGAACCTGGAACTACATTATTGTGCCAAGTTTCAAAGAGCTAGCACAAACCGTGTTTGATTTAGAGTTCCAACTACACGTATCCATATAGGAGAAAACAGAGTGAAACCTAAACATGAAAACGGTTACTGCAAATGAACGGTTTAACCTAGAAGAAAGAAATTTGGTGAGCCAAGTGGGACTGGTGTACGGATCATTACCTGCAAGTATCATCAAGATTGGGTGAAAAAATGTTTGCTGAGATTTCAGGAAACTCGTAGTTTTTTGGAAGCTTGGCAACCGCTTTCAATGAAAGTGATTCTCGTCAGTCTCTGCTTGGGGCTACTTCAATAGGACACAAACCATAGCGATAGAACTTGGAACTACATTCTTGTGCCAAGTTTCAAAGAGCTAGCACAAACCGTGTTTGATTTAGAGTTCCAACTACATGTATCCATATAGGAGAAAACAGAGTGAAACCTAAACATGAAAACGGTTACTGCGAAGGAACGGTTTAACCTAGAAGAACGAAATTTGTTGAGCCAAGTGGGATTGGTGTACTGATCATTACCTGCCAGTATCATCAAGATTGGGTGAAAAAATGTTTGCTGAGATTTCAGGAAACTCGTAGTTTTTTGGAAGCTTGGCAACCCCATTCCATGAAAGTGATTCTCGTCAGTCTCTGCTTGGGGCTTCTTCAGTAGGACACAAACCATAGCGATAGAACCTGGAACTACATTATTGTGCTAAGTTTCAAAGAGCTAGCACAAACCGTGTTTGATTTAGAGTTCCAACTACATGTATCCATATAGGAGAAAACAGAGTGAAACCTAAACATGAAAACGGTTACTGCAAAGGAACGGTTTAACCTAGAAGAACGAAATTTGGTGAGCCAAGTGGGATTGGTGTACTGATCATTACCTGCCAGTATCATCAATATTGGGTGAAAAAATGTTTGCTGAGATTTCAGGAAACTCGTAGTTTTTTGGAAGCTTGGCAACCCCATTCAATGAAAGTGATTCTCGTCAGTCTCTGCTTGGGGCTACTTCAGTAGGACACAAACCATAGCGATAGAACCTGGAACTACATTATTGTGCCAAGTTTCAAAGAGCTAGCACAAACCGTATTTGATTTAGAGTTCCAACTACATGTATCCATATAGGAGAAAACAGAGTGAAACCTAAACATGAAAACGGTTTCTGCAAATGAACGGTTTAACCTAGAAGAAAGAAATTTGGTGAGCCAAGTGGGACTGGTGTACGGATCATTACCTGCAAGTATCATCAAGATTGGGTGAAAAAATGTTTGCTGAGATTTCAGGAAACTCGTATATTTTTGGAAGCTTGTCAACCCCTTTCAATGAAAGTGATTCTCGTCAGTCTCTGCTTGGGGCTACTTCAATAGGGCACAAACCATAGCGATAGAACTTGGAACTACATTCTTGTGCCAAGTTTCAAAGAGCTTGCACAAACCGTGTTTGATTTAGAGTTCCAACTACATGTATCCATATAGGAGAAAACAGAGTGAAACCTAAACATGAAAACGGTTGCTGCAAAGGAACGGTTTAACCTAGAAGAACGAAATTTGGTGAGCCAAGTGGGAATGGTGTACTGATCATTACCTGCCAGTATCATCAAGATTGGGTGAAAAAATGTTTGCTGAGATTTCAGGAAACTCGTAGTTTTTTGGAAGCTTGGCAACCCCATTCAATGTAAGTGATTCTCGTCAGTCTCTGCTTGGGGCTACTTCAGTAGGACACAAACCATAGCGATAGAACCTGGAACTACATTATTGTGCCAAGTTTCAAAGAGCTAGCACAAACCGTGTTTGATATAGAGTTCCAACTACATGTATCCATATAGGAGAAAACAGAGTGAAACCTAAACATGAAAACGGTTACTGCAAAGTAACGGTTTAACCTAGAAGAAAGAAATTTCGTGAGCCAAGTGGGACTGCTGTACGGATCATTACCTGCAAGTATCATCAAGATTGGGTGAAAAAATGTTTGCTGAGATTTCAGGAAACTCGTAGTTTTTTGGAAGCTTGGCAACCCCTTTCAAAGAAAGTGATTCTCGTCAGTCTCTGCTTGGGGGCTACTTCAGTAGGACACAAACCATAGCGATAGAACCTGGAACTACATTATTGTGCCAAGTTTCAGAGAGCTTGCACAAACCGTGTTTGATTTAGAGTTCCAACTACATGTATCCATATAGGAGAAAACAGAGTGAAACCTAAACATGAAAACGGTTGCTGCAAAGGAACGGTTTAACCTAGAAGAACGAAATTTGGTGAGCCAAGTGGGAATGGTGTACTGATCATTACCTGCCAGTATCATCAAGATTGGGTGAAAAAATGTTTGCTGAGATTTCAGGAAACTCGTAGTTTTTTGGAAGCTTGGCAACCCCATTCAATGAAAGTGATTCTCGTCAGTCTCTGCTTGGGGCTACTTCAGTAGGACACAAACCATAGCGATAGAACCTGGAACTACATTATTGTGCCAAGTTTCAAAGAGCTAGCACAAACCGTGTTTGATTTAGAGTTCCAACTACATGTATCCATATAGGAGAAAACAGAGTGAAACCTAAACCTGAAAACGGTTACTGCAAATGAACGGTTTAACCTAGAAGAAAGAAATTTGGTGAGCCAAGTGGGACTGCTGTACGGATCATTACCTGCAAGTATCATCAAGATTTGGTGAAAAAATGTTTGCTGAGATTTCAGGAAACTCGTAGTTTTTTGGAAGCTTGGCAACCCCTTTCAAAGAAAGTGATTCTCGTCAGTCTCTGCTTGGGGCTACTTCAGTAGGACACAACAAATAGCGATAGAACCTGGAACTACATTATTGTGCCAAGTTTCAAAGAGCTTGCACAAACCGTGTTTGATTTAGAGTTCCAACTACATGTATCCATATAGGAGAAAAACAGAGTGAAACCTAAACATGAAAACGGTTGCTGCAAAGGAACGGTTTAACCTAGAAGAACGAAATTTGGTGAGCCAAGTGGGAATGGTGTACTGATCATTACCTGCCAGTATCATCAAGATTGGGTGAAAAAAATGTTTGCTGAGATTTCAGGAAACTCGTAGTTTTTTGGAAGCTTGGCAAACCCATTCAATGAAAGTGATTCTCGTCAGTCTCTGCTTGGGGCTACTTCAGTAGGACACAAACCATAGCGATAGAACCTGGAACTACATTCTTGTGCCAAGTTTCAAAGAGCTAGCACAAACCGTGTTTGATTTAGAGTTCCAACTACATGTATCCATATAGGAGAAAACAGAGTGAAACCTAAACATGAAAACGGTTACTGCAAAGGAACGGTTTAACCTAGAAGAACGAAATTTGGTGAGCCAAGTGGGATTGGTGTACTGATCATTACTTTCCAGTATCATCAAGATTGGGAGAAGAAGTGTTTGCTGAGATTTCAGGAAACTCGTAGTTTTTGGAAGCTTGGCAACCACATTCAATGAAAGTGATTCTAGTCAGTCTCTGCTTGGGGCTACTTCAATAGGACACAAACCATAGCGATAGAACTTGGAACTACATTATTGTGCCAAGTTTCAAAGAGCTAGCACAAACCGTGTTTGATTTAGAGTTCCAACTACATGTATCCATATAGGAGAAAACAGAGTGAAACGAAAAATGAAAACGGTGACTGCAAAGGAACGGTTTAACCTAGAAGAACGAAATTTGGTGAGCCAAGTGGGATTGGTGTCCTGATCATTACCTGCAAGTATCATCAAGATTGGTTGAAAAAATGTTTGCTGAGATTTCAGAAAACTCGTAGTTTTTTGGAAGCTTGGCAACCCCATTCAATGAAAGTGATTCTCGTTAGTCTCTGCTTGGGGCTACTTCAGTAGGACACAAACCATAGCGATAGACCCTGGAACTACATTATTGTGCCAAGTTTCAAAGAGCTAGCACAAACCGTGTTTGATTTAGAGTTCCAACTACATGTATCCATATAGGAGAAAACAGAGTGAAACCTAAACATGAAAACGGTTACTGCAAATGAACGGTTTAACCTAGAAGAAAGAAATTTGGTGAGCCAAGTGGGATTGGTGTACTGATCATTACCTGCAAGTATCATCAAGATTGGGTGAAAAAATGTTTGCTGAGATTTCAGGAAACTCGTAGTTTTTTGGAAGCTTGGCAACCCCTTTCAATGAAAGTGATTCTCGTCAGTCTCTGCTTGGGGCTACTTCAGTAGGACACAAACCATAGCGATAGAACCTGGAACTACATTATTGTGCCAAGTTTCAAAGAGCTAGCACAAACCGTGTTTGATTTAGAGTTCCAACTACATGTATCCATATAGGAGAAAACAGAGTGAAACCTAAAAATGAAAACGGTTACTGCAAAGGAACGGTTTAACCTAGAAGAACGAAATTTGGTGAGCCAAGTGGGATTGGTGTACTGATCATTACTTTCCAGTATCATCAAGATTGGGTGAAAAAATGTTTGCTGAGATTTCAGGAAACTCGTAGTTTTTTGGAAGCTTGGCAACCCCATTCAATGAAAGTGATTCTCGTCAGTCTCTGCTTGGGGCTACTTCAATAGGACACAAACCATAGCGATAGAACTTGGAACTACATTCTTGTGCCAAGTTTCAAAGAGCTAGCACAAACCGTGTTTGATTTAGAGTTCCAACTACATGTATCCATATAGGAGAAAACAGAGTGAAACCTAAAAATGAAAACGGTTACTGCAAAGGAACGGTTTAACCTAGAAGAACGAAATTTGGTGAGCCAAGTGGGATTGGTGTACTGATCATTACCTGCAAGTATCATCAAGATTGGGTGAAAAAATGTTTGCTGAGATTTCAGGAAACTCGTAGTTTTTTGGAAGCTTGGCAACCCCATTCAATGAAAGTGATTCTCGTCAGTCTCTGCTTGGGGCTACTTTAGTAGGACACAAACCATAGCGATAGACCCTGGAACTACATTATTGTGCCAAGTTTCAAAGAGCTAGCACAAACCGTGTTTGATTTAGAGTTCCAACTACATGTATCCATATAGGAGAAAACAGAGTGAAACCTAAACATGAAAACGGTTACTGCAAATGAACGGTTTAACCTAGAAGAAAGAAATTTGGTGAGCCAAGTGGGACTGGTGTACGGATCATTACCTGCAAGTATCATCAAGATTGGGTGAAAAAATGTTTGCTGAGATTTCAGGAAACTCGTAGTTTTTTGGAAGCTTGGCAACCCCATTCAATGAAAGTGATTCTCGTCAGTCTCTGCTTGGGGCTACTTCAATAGGACACAAACCATAGCGATAGAACTTGGAACTACATTCTTGTGCCAAGTTTCAAAGAGCTAGCACAAACCGTGTTTGATTTAGAGTTCCAACTACATGTATCCATATAGGAGAAAACAGAGTGAAACCTAAACATGAAAACGGTTACTGCAAAGGAACGGTTTAACCTAGAAGAACGAAATTTGGTGAGCCAAGTGGGATTGGTGTACTGATCATTACCTGCCAGTATCATCAAGATTGGGTGAAAAAATGTTTGCTGAGATTTCAGGAAACTCGTAGTTTTTTGGAAGCTTGGCAACCCCATTCAATGAAAGTGATTCTCGTCAGTCTCTGCTTGGGGCTACTTCAGTAGGACACAAACCATAGCGATAGAACCTGGAACTACATTCTTGTGCCAAGTTTCAAAGAGCTAGCACAAACCGTGTTTGATTTAGAGTTCCAACTACATGTATCCATATAGGAGAAAACAGAGTGAAACCTAAACATGAAAACGGTTACTGCAAAGGAACGGTTTAACCTAGAAGAACGAAATTTGGTGAGCCAAGTGGGAATGGTGTACTGATCATTACCTGCCAGTATCATCAAGATTGGGTGAAAAAATGTTTGCTGAGATTTCAGGAAACTCTTAGTTTTTTGGAAGCTTGGCAACCCCTTTCAAAGAAAGTGATTCTCGTCAGTCTCTGCTTGGGGCTACTTCAGTAGGACACAAACCATAGCGATAGAACCTGGAACTACATTATTGTGCCAAGTTTCAAAGAGCTTGCACAAACCGTGTTTGATTTAGAGTTCCAACTACATGTATCCATATAGGAGAAAACAGAGTGAAACCTAAACATGAAAACGGTTACTGCAAATGAACGGTTTAACCAAGAAGGACGAAATTTGGTGAGCCAAGTGGGATTGGTGTACTGATCATTACCTGCAAGTATCATCAAGATTGGGTGAAAAAATGTTTGCTGAGATTTCAGGAAACTCGTAGTTTTTTGGAAGCTTGGCAACCCCTTTCAATGAAAGTGATTCTCGTCAGTCTCTGCTTGGGGCTACTTCAATAGGACACAAACCATATCGATAGAACTTGGAACTACATTCTTGTGCCAAGTTTCAAAGAGTTTGCAGAAACCGTGTTTGATTTAGAATTCCAACTACATGTATCCATATAGGAGAAAACAGAGTGAAACCTAAAAATGAAAACGGTTACTGCAAAGGAACGGTTTAACCTAGAAGAACGAAATTTGTTGAGGCAAGTGGGATTGGTGTACTGATCATTACCTGCCAGTATCATCAAGATTGGGTGAAAAAATGTTTGCTGAGATTTCAGGAAACTCGTAGTTTTTTGGAAGCTTGGCAACCCCATTCAATGAAAGTGATTCTCGTCAGTCTCTGCTTGGGGCTACTTCAGTAGGACACAAACCATAGCGATAGAACTTGGAACTACATTATTGTGCCAGGTTTGAAAGAGGTAGCACAAACCGTGTTTGATTTAGAGTTCCAACTACATGTATCCATATAGGAGAAAACAGAGTGAAACCTAAAAATGAAAACGGTTACTACAAAGGAACGGTTTAACCAAGATGAACGAAATTTGGTGAGCCAAGTGGGATTGGTGCACTGATCATTACCTGCCAGTATTATCAAGATTGGGTGAAAAAATGTTTGCTGAGATGTCAGGAAACTCGTAGTTTTTTGGAAGCTTGGCAACCCCTTTCAATGAAAGTGATTCTCGTCAGTCTCTGCTTGGGGCTACTTCAATAGGACACAAACCATAGCGATAGAACCTGGAACTACATTATTGTGCCAAGTTTCAAAGAGCTAGCACAAACCGTGTTTGATTTAGAGTTCCAACTACATGTATCCATATAGGAGAAAACAGAGTGAAACCTAAACATGAAAACGGTTACTGCAAATGAACGGTTTAACCAAGAAGGACGAAATTTGGTGAGCCAAGTGGGATTGGTGTACTGATCATTACCTGCAAGTATCATCAAGATTGGGTGAAAAAATATTTGCTGAGATTTCAGGAAAATCGTAGTTTTTTGGAAGCTTGGCAACCCCTTTCAATGAAAGTGATTCTCGTCAGTCTCTGCTTGGGGCTACTTCAATAGGACACAAACCATAGCGATAGAACTTGGAACTACATTCTTGTGCCAAGTTTCAAAGAGCTAGCACAAACCGTGTTTGATTTAGAGTTCCAACTACATGTATCCATATAGGAGAAAACAGAGTGAAACCTAAACATGAAAACGGTTACTGCAAATGAACGTTTTAACCTAGAAGAAAGAAATTTGGTGAGCCAAGTGGGACTGGTGTACGGATCATTACGTGCAAGAATCATGAAGATTGGGTGAAAAAATGTTTGCTGAGATTTCAGGAAACTCGTAGTTTTTTGGAAGCTTGGCAACCCCATTCAATGAAAGTGATTCTCGTCAGTCTCTGCTTAGGGCTTCTTCAGTAGCACACAATCCATAGCGATAGAACCTGGAACTACATTATTGTGCCAAGTTTCAAAGAGCTAGCACAAACCGTGTTTGATTTAGAGTTCCAACTACACGTATCCATATAGGAGAAAACAGAGTGAAACCTAAACATGAAAACGGTTACTGCAAATGAACGGTTTAACCTAGAAGAAAGAAATTTGGTGAGCCAAGTGGGACTGGTGTACGGATCATTACCTGCAAGTATCATCAAGATTGGGTGAAAAAATGTTTGCTGAGATTTCAGGAAACTCGTAGTTTTTTGGAAGCTTGGCAACCGCTTTCAATGAAAGTGATTCTCGTCAGTCTCTGCTTGGGGCTACTTCAATAGGACACAAACCATAGCGATAGAACTTGGAACTACATTCTTGTGCCAAGTTTCAAAGAGCTAGCACAAACCGTGTTTGATTTAGAGTTCCAACTACATGTATCCATATAGGAGAAAACAGAGTGAAACCTAAAAATGAAAACGGTTACTACAAAGGAACGGTTTAACCAAGATGAACGAAATTTGGTGAGCCAAGTGGGATTGGTGTACTGATCATTACCTGCCAGTATCATCAAGATTGGGTGAAAAAATGTTTGCTGAGATTTCAGGAAACTCGTAGTTTTTTGGAAGCTTGGCAACCCCATTCCATGAAAGTGATTCTCGTCAGTCTCTGCTTGGGGCTTCTTCAGTAGGACATAAACCATAGCGATAGAACCTGGAACTACATTATTGTGCTAAGTTTCAAAGAGCTAGCACAAACCGTGTTTGATTTAGAGTTCCAACTACATGTATCCATATAGGAGAAAACAGAGTGAAACCTAAACATGAAAACGGTTACTGCAAAGGAACGGTTTAACCTAGAAGAACGAAATTTGGTGAGCCAAGTGGGATTGGTGTACTGATCATTACCTGCCAGTATCATCAATATTGGGTGAAAAAATGTTTGCTGAGATTTCAGGAAACTCGTAGTTTTTTGGAAGCTTGGCAACCCCATTCAATGAAAGTGATTCTCGTCAGTCTCTGCTTGGGGCTACTTCAGTAGGACACAAACCATAGCGATAGAACCTGGAACTACATTATTGTGCCAAGTTTCAAAGAGCTAGCACAAACCGTATTTGATTTAGAGTTCCAACTACATGTATCCATATAGGAGAAAACAGAGTGAAACCTAAACATGAAAACGGTTTCTGCAAATGAACGGTTTAACCTAGAAGAAAGAAATTTGGTGAGCCAAGTGGGACTGGTGTACGGATCATTACCTGCAAGTATCATCAAGATTGGGTGAAAAAATGTTTGCTGAGATTTCAGGAAACTCGTATATTTTTGGAAGCTTGTCAACCCCTTTCAATGAAAGTGATTCTCGTCAGTCTCTGCTTGGGGCTACTTCAATAGGGCACAAACCATAGCGATAGAACTTGGAACTACATTCTTGTGCCAAGTTTCAAAGAGCTTGCACAAACCGTGTTTGATTTAGAGTTCCAACTACATGTATCCATATAGGAGAAAACAGAGTGAAACCTAAACATGAAAACGGTTGCTGCAAAGGAACGGTTTAACCTAGAAGAACGAAATTTGGTGAGCCAAGTGGGAATGGTGTACTGATCATTACCTGCCAGTATCATCAAGATTGGGTGAAAAAATGTTTGCTGAGATTTCAGGAAACTCGTAGTTTTTTGGAAGCTTGGCAACCCCATTCAATGTAAGTGATTCTCGTCAGTCTCTGCTTGGGGCTACTTCAGTAGGACACAAACCATAGCGATAGAACCTGGAACTACATTATTGTGCCAAGTTTCAAAGAGCTAGCACAAACCGTGTTTGATATAGAGTTCCAACTACATGTATCCATATAGGAGAAAACAGAGTGAAACCTAAACATGAAAACGGTTACTGCAAAGTAACGGTTTAACCTAGAAGAAAGAAATTTCGTGAGCCAAGTGGGACTGCTGTACGGATCATTACCTGCAAGTATCATCAAGATTGGGTGAAAAAATGTTTGCTGAGATTTCAGGAAACTCGTAGTTTTTTGGAAGCTTGGCAACCCCTTTCAAAGAAAGTGATTCTCGTCAGTCTCTGCTTGGGGCTACTTCAGTAGGACACAAACCATAGCGATAAAACCTGGAACTACATTATTGTGCCAAGTTTCAGAGAGCTTGCACAAACCGTGTTTGATTTAGAGTTCCAACTACATGTATCCATATAGGAGAAAACAGAGTGAAACCTAAACATGAAAACGGTTGCTGCAAAGGAACGGTTTAACCTAGAAGAACGAAATTTGGTGAGCCAAGTGGGAATGGTGTACTGATCATTACCTGCCAGTATCATCAAGATTGGGTGAAAAAATGTTTGCTGAGATTTCAGGAAACTCGTAGTTTTTTGGAAGCTTGGCAACCCCATTCAATGAAAGTGATTCTCGTCAGTCTCTGCTTGGGGCTACTTCAGTAGGACACAAACCATAGCGATAGAACCTGGAACTACATTATTGTGCCAAGTTTCAAAGAGCTAGCACAAACCGTGTTTGATTTAGAGTTCCAACTACATGTATCCATATAGGAGAAAACAGAGTGAAACCTAAACCTGAAAACGGTTACTGCAAATGAACGGTTTAACCTAGAAGAAAGAAATTTGGTGAGCCAAGTGGGACTGCTGTACGGATCATTACCTGCAAGTATCATCAAGATTTGGTGAAAAAATGTTTGCTGAGATTTCAGGAAACTCGTAGTTTTTTGGAAGCTTGGCAACCCCTTTCAAAGAAAGTGATTCTCGTCAGTCTCTGCTTGGGGCTACTTCAGTAGGACACAAACAATAGCGATAGAACCTGGAACTACATTATTGTGCCAAGTTTCAAAGAGCTTGCACAAACCGTGTTTGATTTAGAGTTCCAACTACATGTATCCATATAGGAGAAAACAGAGTGAAACCTAAACATGAAAACGGTTGCTGCAAAGGAACGGTTTAACCTAGAAGAACGAAATTTGGTGAGCCAAGTGGGAATGGTGTACTGATCATTACCTGCCAGTATCATCAAGATTGGGTGAAAAAATGTTTGCTGAGATTTCAGGAAACTCGTAGTTTTTTGGAAGCTTGGCAAACCCATTCAATGAAAGTGATTCTCGTCAGTCTCTGCTTGGGGCTACTTCAGTAGGACACAAACCATAGCGATAGAACCTGGAACTACATTATTGTGCCAAGTTTCAAAGAGCTAGCACAAACCGTGTTTGATTTAGAGTTCCAACTACATGTATCCATATAGGAGAAAACAGAGTGAAACCTAAACATGAAAACGGTTACTGCAAAGGAACGGTTTAACCTAGAAGAACGAAATTTGGTGAGCCAAGTGGGATTGGTGTACTGATCATTACTTTCCAGTATCATCAAGATTGGGAGAAGAAGTGTTTGCTGAGATTTCAGGAAACTCGTAGTTTTTTGGAAGCTTGGCAACCACATTCAATGAAAGTGATTCTAGTCAGTCTCTGCTTGGGGCTACTTCAATAGGACACAAACCATAGCGATAGAACTTGGAACTACATTATTGTGCCAAGTTTCAAAGAGCTAGCACAAACCGTGTTTGATTTAGAGTTCCAACTACATGTATCCATATAGGAGAAAACAGAGTGAAACGAAAAATGAAAACGGTGACTGCAAAGGAACGGTTTAACCTAGAAGAACGAAATTTGGTGAGCCAAGTGGGATTGGTGTCCTGATCATTACCTGCAAGTATCATCAAGATTGGTTGAAAAAATGTTTGCTGAGATTTCAGAAAACTCGTAGTTTTTTGGAAGCTTGGCAACCCCATTCAATGAAAGTGATTCTCGTTAGTCTCTGCTTGGGGCTACTTCAGTAGGACACAAACCATAGCGATAGACCCTGGAACTACATTATTGTGCCAAGTTTCAAAGAGCTAGCACAAACCGTGTTTGATTTAGAGTTCCAACTACATGTATCCATATAGGAGAAAACAGAGTGAAACCTAAACATGAAAACGGTTACTGCAAATGAACGGTTTAACCTAGAAGAAAGAAATTTGGTGAGCCAAGTGGGATTGGTGTACTGATCATTACCTGCAAGTATCATCAAGATTGGGTGAAAAAATGTTTGCTGAGATTTCAGGAAACTCGTAGTTTTTTGGAAGCTTGGCAACCCCTTTCAATGAAAGTGATTCTCGTCAGTCTCTGCTTGGGGCTACTTCAGTAGGACACAAACCATAGCGATAGAACCTGGAACTACATTATTGTGCCAAGTTTCAAAGAGCTAGCACAAACCGTGTTTGATTTAGAGTTCCAACTACATGTATCCATATAGGAGAAAACAGAGTGAAACCTAAAAATGAAAACGGTTACTGCAAAGGAACGGTTTAACCTAGAAGAACGAAATTTGGTGAGCCAAGTGGGATTGGTGTACTGATCATTACTTTCCAGTATCATCAAGATTGGGTGAAGAACTGTTTGCTGAGATTTCAGGAAACTCGTAGTTTTTTGGAAGCTTGGCAACCCCATTCAATGAAAGTGATTCTTGTCAGTCTCTGCTTGGGGCTACTTCAATAGGACACAAACCATAGCGATAGAACTTGGAACTACATTCTTGTGCCAAGTTTCAAAGAGCTAGCACAAACCGTGTTTGATTTAGAGTTCCAACTACATGTATCCATATAGGAGAAAACAGAGTGAAACCTAAAAATGAAAACGGTTACTGCAAATGAACGGTTTAACCTAGAAGAACGAAATTTGGTGAGCCAAGTGGGATTGGCGTACGGATCATTACCTGCAAGTATCATCAAGATTGGGTGAAAAAATGTTTGCTGAGATTTCAGGAAACTCGTAGTTTTTTGGAAGCTTGGCAACCCCATTCAATGAAAGTGATTCTCGTCAGTCTCTGCTTGGGGCTACTTTAGTAGGACACAAACCATAGCGATAGAACCTGGAACTACATTATTGTGCCAAGTTTCAAAGAGCTAGCACAAACCGTGTTTGATTTAGAGTTCCAACTACATGTATCCATATAGGAGAAAACAGAGTGAAACCTAAACATGAAAACGGTTTCTGCAAATGAACGGTTTAACCTAGAAGAAAGAAATTTGGTGAGCCAAGTGGGACTGGTGTACGGATCATTACCTGCAAGTATCATCAAGATTGGGTGAAAAAATGTTTGCTGAGATTTCAGGAAACTCGTATTTTTTTGGAAGCTTGTCAACCCCTTTCAATGAAAGTGATTCTCGTCAGTCTCTGCTTGGGGCTACTTCAATAGGACACAAACCATAGCGATAGAACTTGGAACTACATTCTTGTGCCAAGTTTCAAAGAGCTTGCACAAACCGTGTTTGCTTTAGAGTTCCAACTACATGAATCCATATAGGAGAAAACAGAGTGAAATCTAAACATGAAAACGGTTGCTGCAAAGGAACGGTTTAACCTAGAAGAACGAAATTTGGTGAGCCAAGTGGGAATGGTGTACTGATCATTACCTGCCAGTATCATCAAGATTGGGTGAAAAAATGTTTGCTGAGATTTCAGGAAACTCTTAGTTTTTTGGAAGCTTGGCAACCCCTTTCAAAGAAAGTGATTCTCGTCAGTCTCTGCTTGGGGCTACTTCAGTAGGACACAAACCATAGCGATAGAACCTGGAACTACATTATTGTGCCAAGTTTCAAAGAGCTTGCACAAACCGTGTTTGATTTAGAGTTCCAACTACATGTATCCATATAGGAGAAAACAGAGTGAAACCTAAACATGAAAACGGTTGCTGCAAAGGAACGGTTTAACCTAGAAGAACGAAATTTGGTGAGCCAAGTGGGAATGGTGTACTGATCATTACCTGCCAGTATCATCAAGATTGGGTGAAAAAATGTTTGCTGAGATTTCAGGAAACTCGTAGTTTTTTGGAAGCTTGGCAACCCCATTCAATGAAAGTGATTCTCGTCAGTCTCTGCTTGGGGCTACTTCAGTAGGACACAAACCATAGCGATAGAACCTGGAACTACATTATTGTGCCAAGTTTCAAAGAGCTAGCACAAACCGTGTTTGATTTAGAGTTCCAACTACATGTATCCATATCGGAGAAAACAGAGTGAAACCTAAACATGAAAACGGTTACTGCAAAGTAACGGTTTAACCTAGAAGAAAGAAATTTGGTGAGCCAAGTGGGACTGCTGTACGGATCATTACCTGCAAGTATCATCAAGATTGGGTGAAAAAATGTTTGCTGAGATTTCAGGAAACTCGTAGTTTTTTGGAAGCTTGGCAACCCCTTTCAAAGAAAGTGATTCCTTGTCAGTCTCTGCTTGGGGCTACTTCAGTAGGACACAAACCATAGCGATAGAACCTGGAACTACATTATTGTGCCAAGTTTCAAAGAGCTAGCACAAACCGTGTTTGATTTAGAGTTCCAACTACATGTATCCATATAGGAGAAAACAGAGTGAAACCTAAAAATGAAAACGGTTACTGCAAAGGAACGGTTTAACCTAGAAGAACGAAATTTGGTGAGCCAAGTGGGATTGGTGCTCGGATCATTACCTGCCAGTATGATCTAGATTGGGTGAAAAAATGTTTGCTGAGATGTCAGGAAACTCGTAGTTTTTTGGAAGCTTGGCAACCCCATTCAATGAAAGTGATTCTCGTTAGTCTCTGCTTGGGGCTACTTCCGTAGGACACAAACCATAGCGATAGACCCTGGAACTACATTATTGTGCCAAGTTTCAAAGACCTAGCACAAACCGTTTTTGATTTAGAGTTCCAACTACATGTATCCATATAGGAGAAAACAGAGTGAAACCTAAACATGAAAACGGTTACTGCAAATGAACGGTTTAACCTAGAAGAAAGAAATATGGTGAGCCAAGTGGGACTGGTGTACGGATCATTACCTGCAAGTATCATCAAGATTGGGTGAAAAAATGTTTGCTGAGATTTCAGGAAACTCGTAGTTTTTTGGAAGCTTGGCAACCCCTTTCAAAGAAAGTGATTCTCGTCAGTCTCTGCTTGGGGCTACTTCAGTAGGACACAAACCATAGCGATAGAACCTGGAACTACATTATTGTGCCAAGTTTCAAAGAGCTAGCACAAACCGTGTTTGATTTAGAGTTCCAACTACATGTATCCATATAGGAGAAAACAGAGTGAAACCTAAAAATGAAAACAGTTACTGCAAAGGAACGGTTTAACCTAGAAGAACGAAATTTGGTGAGCCAAGTGGGATTGGTGTACTGATCATTACTTTCCAGTATCATCAAGATTGGGTGAAGAAGTGTTTGCTGAGATTTCAGGAAACTCGTAGTTTTTTGGAAGCTTGGCAACCACATTCAATGAAAGTGATTCTCGTCAGTCTCTGCTTGGGGCTACTTCAATAGGACACAAACCATAGCGATAGAACTTGGAACTACATTATTGTGCCAAGATTCAAAGAGCTAGCACAAACCGTGTTTGATTTAGAGTTCCAACTATATGTATCCATATAGGAGAAAACAGAGTGAAACGAAAAATGAAAACGGTGACTGCAAAGGAACGGTTTAACCTAGAAGAACGAAATTTGGTGAGCCAAGTGGGATTGGTGTACTGATCATTACCTGCAAGTATCATCAAGATTGGGTGAAAAAATGTTTGCTGAGATTTCAGGAAACTCGTAGTTTTTTGGAAGCTTGGCAACCCCATTCAATGAAAGTGATTCTCGTTAGTCTCTGCTTGGGGCTACTTCAGTAGGACACAAACCATAGCGATAGACCCTGGAACTACATTATTGTGCCAAGTTTCAAAGAGCTAGCACAAACCGTGTTTGATTTAGAGTTCCAACTACATGTATCCATATAGGAGAAAACAGAGTGAAACCTAAACATGAAAACGGTTACTGCAAATGAACGGTTTAACCTAGAAGAAAGAAATTTGGTGAGCCAAGTGGGACTGGTGTACGGATCATTACCTGCAAGTATCATCAAGATTGGGTGAAAAAATGTTTGCTGAGATTTCAGGAAACTCGTAGTTTTTTGGAAGCTTGGCAACCCCTTTCAATGAAAGTGATTCTCGTCAGTCTCTGCTTGGGGCTACTTCAATAGGACACAAACCATAGCGATAGAACTTGGAACTACATTCTTGTGCCATGTTTCAAAGAGCTAGCACAAACCGTGTTTGATTTAGAGTTCCAACTACATGTATCCATATAGGAGAAAACAGAGTGAAACTTAAACATGAAAACGGTTACTGCAAAGGAACGGTTTAACCTAGAAGAACGAAATTTGGTGAGCCAAGTGGGATTGGTGTACTGATCATTACCTGCCAGTATCATCAAGATTGGGTGAAAAAATGTTTGCTGAGATTTCAGGAAACTCGTAGTTTTTTGGAAGCTTGGCAACCCCATTCAATGAAAGTGATTCTCGTCAGTCTCTGCTTGGGGCTACTTCAGTAGGACACAAACCATAGCGATAGAACCTGGAACTACATTCTTGTGCCAAGTTTCAAAGAGCTAGCACAAACCGTGTTTGATTTAGAGTTCCAACTACATGTATCCATATAGGAGAAAACAGAGTGAAACCTAAACATGAAAACGGTTACTGCAAAGGAACGGTTTAACCTAGAAGAACGAAATTTGGTGAGCCAAGTAATATTGGTGTACTGATCATTACCTGCCAGTATCATCAAGATTGGGTGAAAAAATGTTTGCTGAGATTTCAGGAAACTCGTAGTTTTTTGGAAGCTTGGCAACCCCATTCAATGAAAGTGATTCTCGTCAGTCTCTGCTTGGGGCTACTTCAATAGGACACAAACCATAGCGATAGAACTTGGAACTACATTCTTGTGCCAACTTTCAAGAGCTTGCACAAACCGTGTTTGATTTAGACTTCCAACTACATGTATCCATATAGGAGAAAACAGAGTGAAACCTAAACATGAAAACGGTTGCTGCAAAGGAACGGTTTAACCTAGAAGAACGAAATTTGGTGAGCCAAGTGGGAATGGTGTACTGATCATTACCTGCCAGTATCATCAAGATTGGGTGAAAAAATGTTTGCTGAGATTTCAGGAAACTCGTAGCTTTTTGGAAGCTTGCCAACCCCATTCAATGAAAGTGATTCTCGTCAGTCTCTGCTTGGGGCTACTTCAGTAGGACACAAACCATAGCGATAGAACCTGGAACTACATTATTGTGCCAAGTTTCAAAGAGCTAGCACAATCCGTGTTTGATTTAGAGTTCCAACTACATGTATCCATATAGGAGAAAACAGAGTGAAACCTAAACATGAAAACGGTTACTGCAAAGTAACGGTTTAACCTAGAAGAAAGAAATTTGGTGAGCCAAGTGGGATTGGTGTACTGATCATTACCTGCAAGTATCATCAAGATTGGGTGAAAAAATGTTTGCTGAGATTTCAGGAAACTCGTAGTTTTTTGGAAGCTTGGCAACCCCTTTCAAAGAAAGTGATTCTCGTCAGTCTCTGCTTGGGGCTACTTCAGTAGGACACAAACCATAGCGATAGAACCTGGAACTACATTATTGTGCCAAGTTTCAAAGAGCTAGCACAAATCGTGTTTGATTTAGAGTTCCAACTACATGTATCCATATAGGAGAAAACAGAGTGAAACCTAAAAATGAAAACGGTTACTGCAAAGGAACGGTTTAACCTAGAAGAACGAAATTTGGTGAGCCAAGTGGGATTGGTGTACTGATCATTACTTTCCAGTATCATCAAGATTGGGTGAAGAAGTGTTTGCTGAGATTTCAGGAAACTCGTAGTTTTTTGGAAGCTTGGCAACCACATTCAATGAAATTGATTCTAGTCAGTCTCTGCTTGGGGATACTTCAATAGGACACAAACCATAGCGATAGAACCTGGAACTACATTATTTTGCCAAGTTTCAAAGAGCTAGCACAAACCGTGTTTGATTTAGAGTTCCAACTACATGTATCCATATAGGAGAAAACAGAGTGAAACCTAAACATGAAAACGGTTACTGCAAAGGAACGGTTTAACCTAGAAGAACGAAATGTGGTGAGCCAAATGGGATTGGTGTACTGATCATTACTTTCCAGTATCATCAAGATTGGTTGAAGAAGTGTTTGCCTAGATTTCAGGAAACTCGTAGTTTTTTGGAAGCTTGGCAACCCCATTCAATGAAAGTGATTCTCCTTAGTCTCTGCTTGGGGCTACTTCAGTAGGACACAAACCATAGCGATAGAACTTGGAACTACATTCTTGTGCCAAGTTTTAAAGAGCTAGCACAAACCGTGTTTGATTTAGAGTTCCAACTACATGTATCCATATAGGAGAAAACAGAGTGAAACCTAAACATGAAAACGGTTACTGCAAATGAACGGTTTAACCTAGAAGAAAGAAATTTGGTGAGCCAAGTGGGACTGGTGTACGGATCATTACCTGCAAGTATCATCAAGATTGGGTGAAAAAATGTTTGCTGAGATTTCAGGAAACTCGTAGTTTTTTGGAAGCTTGTCAACCCCTTTCAATGAAAGTGATTCTCGTCAGTCTCTGCTTGGGGCTACTTCAATAGGACACAAACCATAGCGATAGAACTTGGAACTACATTCTTGTGCCAAGTTTCAAACAGCTAGCACAAACCGTGTTTGATTTAGAGTTCCAACTACATGTATCCATATAGGAGAAAACAGAGTGAAACCTAAACATGAAAACGGTTACTGCAAAGGAACGGTTTAACCTAGAAGAACGAAATTTGGTGAGCCAAGTGGGATTGGTGTACTGATCATTACCTGCAAGTATCATCAAGATTGGGTGAAAAAATGTTTGCTGAGATTTCAGGAAACTCGTAGTTTTTTGGAAGCTTGGCAACCCCATTCAATGAAAGTGATTCTCGTCAGTCTCTGCTTGGGGCTACTTCAGTAGGACACAAACCATAGCGATAGAACCTGGAACTACATTATTGTGCCAAGTTTCAAAGAGCTAGCACAAACCGTGTTTGATTTAGAGTTCCAACTACATGTATCATATAGGAGAAAACAGAGTGAAACCTAAAAATGAAAACGGTTACTGCAAATGAACGGTTTAACCTAGAAGAAAGAAATTTGGTGAGCCAAGTGGGACTGGTGTACGGATCATTACCTGCAAGTATCATCAAGATTGGGTGGAAAAATGTTTGCTGAGATTTCAGGAAACTCGTAGTTTTTTGGAAGCTTGGCAACCCCATTCCATGAAAGTGATTCTCGTTAGTATCTGCTTGGGGATACTTCAGTAGGACACAAACCATAGCGATAGACCCTGGAACTACATTATTGTGCCAAGTTTCAAAGAGCTAGCACAAACCGTGTTTGATTTAGAGTTCCAACTACATGTATCCATATAGGAGAAAACAGAGTGAAACCTAAACATGAAAATGGTTACTGCAAATGAACGGTTTAACCTAGAAGAAAGAAATTCGGTGAGCCAAGTGGGACTGGTGTACGGATCATTACCTGCAAGTATCATCAAGATTGGGTGAAAAAATGTTTGCTGAGATTTCAGGAAACTCGTAGTTTTTTGGAAGCTTGGCAACCCCATTCAATGAAAGTGATTCTCGTCAGTCTCTGCTTGGGGCTACTTCAATAGGACACAAAACCATAGCGATAGAACTTGGAACTACATTCTTGTGCCAAGTTTCAAAGAGCTAGCACAAACCGTGTTTGATTTAGAGTTCCAACTACATGTATCCATATAGGAGAAAACAGAGTGAAACCTAAACATGAAAACGGTTACTGCAAAGGAACGGTTTAACCTAGAAGAACGAAATTTGGTGAGCCAAGTGGGACTGGTGTACTGATCATTACCTGCAAGTATCATCAAGATTGGGTGAAAAAATGTTTGCTGAGATTTCAGGAAACTCGTAGTTTTTTGGAAGCTTGGCAACCCCATTCAATGAAAGTGATTCTCGTCAGTCTCTGCTTGGGGCTACTTCAGTAGGACACAAACCATAGCGATAGAACCTGGAACTACATTATTGTGCCAAGTTTCAAAGAGCTAGCACAAACCGTGTTTGATTTAGAGTTCCAACTACATTCATCCATTAGGAGAAAACAGAGTGAAACCTAAAAATGAAAACGGTAACTGCAAAGGAACGGTTTAACCTAGAAGAACAAAATTTGGTGAGCCAAGTGGGATTGGTGTACTGATCATTACCTGCAAGTATCATCAAGATTGGGTGAAAAAATGTTTGCTGAGATTTCAGGAAACTCGTAGCTTTTTGGAAGCTTGCCAACCCCATTCAATGAAAGTGATTCTCGTCAGTCTCTGCTTGGGGCTACTTCAGTAGGACACAAACCATAGCGATAGAACCTGGAACTACATTATTGTGCCAAGTTTCAAAGAGCTAGCACAATCCGTGTTTGATTTAGAGTTCCAACTACATGTATCCATATAGGAGAAAACAGAGTGAAACCTAAACATGAAAACGGTTACTGCAAAGTAACGGTTTAACCTAGAAGAAAGAAATTTGGTGAGCCAAGTGGGATTGGTGTACTGATCATTACCTGCAAGTATCATCAAGATTGGGTGAAAAAATGTTTGCTGAGATTTCAGGAAACTCGTAGTTTTTTGGAAGCTTGGCAACCCCTTTCAAAGAAAGTGATTCTCGTCAGTCTCTGCTTGGGGCTACTTCAGTAGGACACAAACCATAGCGATAGAACCTGGAACTACATTATTGTGCCAAGTTTCAAAGAGCTAGCACAAATCGTGTTTGATTTAGAGTTCCAACTACATGTATCCATATAGGAGAAAACAGAGTGAAACCTAAAAATGAAAACGGTTACTGCAAAGGAATGGTTTAACCTAGAAGAACGAAATTTGGTGAGCCAAGTGGGATTGGTGTACTGATCATTACTTTCCAGTATCATCAAGATTGGGTGAAGAAGTGTTTGCTGAGATTTCAGGAAACTCGTAGTTTTTTGGAAGCTTGGCAACCACATTCAATGAAATTGATTCTAGTCAGTCTCTGCTTGGGGATACTTTAGGACACAAACCATAGCGATAGAACCTGGAAACTACATTATTTTGCCAAGTTTTCAAAGGAGCTAGCACAACCGTGTTTGATTTAGAGTTCCAACTACATGTATCCATCTAGGAGGAAAACAGAGTGAAACCTAAACATGAAAACGGTTACTGCAAAGGAACGGTTTAACCTAGAAGAACGAAATGTGGTGAGCCAAATGGGATTGGTGTACTGATCATTACTTTCCAGTATCATCAAGATTGGTTGAAGAAGTGTTTGCCTAGATTTCAGGAAACTCGTAGTTTTTTGGAAGCTTGGCAACCCCATTCAATGAAAGTGATTCTCCTTAGTCTCTGCTTGGGGCTACTTCAGTAGGACACAAACCATAGCGATAGAACTTGGAACTACATTCTTGTGCCAAGTTTTAAAGAGCTAGCACAAACCGTGTTTGATTTAGAGTTCCAACTACATGTATCCATATAGGAGAAAACAGAGTGAAACCTAAACATGAAAACGGTTACTGCAAATGAACGGTTTAACCTAGAAGAAAGAAATTTGGTGAGCCAAGTGGGACTGGTGTACGGATCATTACCTGCAAGTATCATCAAGATTGGGTGAAAAAATGTTTGCTGAGATTTCAGGAAACTCGTAGTTTTTTGGAAGCTTGTCACCCCTTTCAATGAAAGTGATTCTCGTCAGTCTCTGCTTGGGGCTACTTCAATAGGACACAAACCATAGCGATAGAACTTGGAACTACATTCTTGTGCCAAGTTTCAAACAGCTAGCACAAACCGTGTTTGATTTAGAGTTCCAACTACATGTATCCATATAGGAGAAAACAGAGTGAAACCTAAACATGAAAACGGTTACTGCAAAGGAACGGTTTAACCTAGAAGAACGAAATTTGGTGAGCCAAGTGGGATTGGTGTACTGATCATTACCTGCAAGTATCATCAAGATTGGGTGAAAAAATGTTTGCTGAGATTTCAGGAAATCGTAGTTTTTGGAAGCTTGGCAACCCCATTCAATGAAAGTGATTCTCGTCAGTCTCTGCTTGGGGCTACTTCAGTAGGACACAAACCATAGCGATAGAACCTGGAACTACATTATTGTGCCAAGTTTCAAAGAGCTAGCACAAACCGTGTTTGATTTAGAGTTCCAACTACATGTATCATATAGGAGAAACAGAGTGAAACCTAAAAATGAAAACGGTTACTGCAAATGAACGGTTTAACCTAGAAGAAAGAAATTTGGTGAGCCAAGTGGGACTGGTGTACGGATCATTACCTGCAAGTATCATCAAGATTGGGTGGAAAAATGTTTGCTGAGATTTCAGGAAACTCGTAGTTTTTTGGAAGCTTGGCAACCCCATTCATGAAAGTATTCTCGTTAGTATCTGCTTGGGGCTACTTCAGTAGGACACAAACCATAGCGATAGACCCTGGAACTACATTATTGTGCCAAGTTTCAAAGAGCTAGCAAAACCGTGTTTGATTTTAGAGTTCCAACTACATGTATCCATATAGGGAGAAAACAGAGTGAAACCTAAACATGAAAATGGTTACTGCAAATGAACGGGTTTAACCTAGAAGAAAGAAATTCGGTGAGCCAAGTGGGACTGGTGTACGGATCATTACCTGCAAGTATCATCAAGATTGGGTGAAAAAATGTTTGCTGAGATTTCAGGAAACTCGTAGTTTTTTGGAAGCTTGGCAACCCCATTCAATGAAAGTGATTCTCGTCAGTCTCTGCTTGGGGCTACTTCAATAGGACACAAACCATAGCGATAGAACTTGGAACTACATTCTTGTGCCAAGTTTCAAAGAGCTAGCACAAACCGTGTTTTGATTTAGAGTTCCAACTACATGTATCCATATAGGAGGAAAACAGAGTGAAACCTAAACATGAAAACGGTTACTGCAAAGGAACGGTTTAACCTAGAAGAACGAAATTTGGTGAGCCAAGTGGGGACTGGTGTACTGATCATTACCTGCAAGTATCATCAAGATTGGGTGAAAAAATGTTTGCTGAGATTTCAGGAAACTCGTAGTTTTTTGGAAGCTTGGCAACCCCATTCAATGAAAGTGATTCTCGTCAGTCTCTGCTTGGGGCTACTTCAGTAGGACACAAACCATAGCGATAGAACCTGGAACTACATTATTGTGCCAAGTTTCAAAGAGCTAGCACAAACCGATGTTTGATTTAGAGTTCCAACTACATTCATCCATTAGGAGAAAACAGAGTGAAACCTAAAAATGAAAACGGTAACTGCAAAGGAACGGTTTAACCTAGAAGAACAAAATTTGGTGAGCCAAGTGGGATTGGTGTACTGATCATTACCTGCAAGTATCATCAAGATTGGGTGAAAAAATGTTTGCTGAGATTTCAGGAAACTCGTAGTTTTTTGGAAGCTTGGCAACCCCATTCAATGAAAGTGATTCTCGTCAGTCTCTGCTTGGGCTACTTCAGTAGGACACAAACCATAGCGATAGAACCTGGAACTACATTATTGTGCCAAGTTTCAAAGAGCTAGCACAAACCGTGTTTGATTTAGAGTTCCAACTACATGTATCCATATAGGAGAAAACAGAAGTGAAACCTAAACATGAAAACGGTTACTGCAAATGAACGGTTTAACCTAGAAGAAAGAAATTTGGTGAGCCAAGTGGGACTGGTGTAGTGATCATTACCTGCCAGTATCATCAAGATTGGGTGAGAAAAAATGTTGCTGTGATTTCAGGAAACTCGTAGTTTTTTGAAGCTTGGCACCCACTTTCAATGAAAGTGATTCTCGTCAGTCTCTGCTTGGGGCTACTTCAATAGGACACAAACCATAGCGATAGAACTTGGAACTACATTCATGTGACAAGTTTCAAAGAGCTAGCACAAACCGTGTTTGATTTAGAGTTCCAAATACATGTATCCATATAGGAGAAAACAGAGTGAAACCTAAACCTGAAAACGGTTACTGCAAAGGAATGGTTTAACCTAGAAGAACGAAATTTGGTGAGCCAAGTGGGATTGGTGTACTGATCATTACCTGCCAGTATCATCAAGATTGGGTGAAAAAATGTTTGCTGAGATTTCAGGAACTCGTATAGTTTTTTGGAAGCTTGGCAACCCCATTCCATGAAAGTGATTCTCGTCAGTCTCTGCTTCGGGCTACTTCAGTAGGACACAAACCATAGCGATAGAACCTGGAACTACATTATTGTGCCAAGTTTCAAAGAGCTAGCACAAACCGTGTTTGATTTAGAGTTCCAACTACATGTATCCATATAGGAGAAAACAGAGTGTAACCTAAACATGAAAACGGTTACTGCTAAGGAACGGTTTTAACCAAGAAGAACGAAATTTGGTTGAGCCAAGTGGGATTGGTGTACTGATCATTACCTGCCAGTATCATCAAGATTGGGTGAAAAATGTTTGCTGAGATTTCAGGAAACTCGTAGTTTTTTGGAAGCTTGGCAACCCCATTCAATGAAAGTGATTCTCGTCAGTCTCTGCTTGGGGCTACTTCAGTAGGACACAAACCATAGCGATAGAACCTGGAACTACATTATTGTGCCAAGTTTCAAAGAGCTAGCACAAACCGTGTTTGATATAGAGTTCCAACTACATGTATCCATATAAAAAGAAAACAGAGTGAAACCTAAACATGAAAACGGTTTCTGCAAATGAACGGTTTAACATAGAAGAAAGAAATTTGGTGATCCAAGTGGGACTGGTGTACGGATCATTACCTGCAAGTATCATCAAGATTGGGTGAAAAAAATGTTTGCTGAGAATTCAGGAAACTCGTATTTTTTTGGAAACTTGTCAACCCCTTTCATGAAAGTGATTCTCGTCAGTCTCTGCTTGGGGCTACTTCAATAGGACACAAACCATAGCGATAGAACTTGGAACTACATTCTTGTGCCAAGTTTCAAAGAGCTTGCACAAACCGTGTTTGATTTAGAGTTCCAACTACATGTATCCATATAGGAGAAAACAGAGTGAAACCTAAACATGAAAACGGTTACTGCAAAGGAACGGTTTTAACCTAGAAGACGAAATTTGGTGAGCCAAGTGGGATTGGTGTACTGATCAATACCTGCCAGTATCATCAAGATTGGGTGAAAAAATGTTTGCTGGAATTTCAGGAAACTCGTAGTTTTTTGGAAGCTTGGCAACCCCATTCAATGAAAGTGATTCTCGTCAGTCTCTGCTTGGGCTACTTCAGTAGGACACAAACCATAGCGATAGAACCTGGAACTACATTATTGTGCCAGTTTCAAAGAGCTAGCACAAAACGTGTTTGATTTAGAGTTCCAACTACATTTCATCCATTAGGAGAAAACAGAGTGAAACCTAAAAATGAAAAACGGTAACTGCAAAGGAACGGTTTAACTAGAAGAACAAAATTTGGTGAGCCAAGTGGGATTGGTGTACTGATCATTACCTGCAAGTATCATCAAGATTGGGTGAAAAAATGTTTGCTGAGATTTCAGGAAACTCGTAGTTTTTTGGAATCTTGGCAACCCCATTCAATGAAAGTGATTCTCGTCAGTCTCTGCTTGGGGCTACTTCAGTAGGACACAAACCATAGCGATAGAACCTGGAACTACATTTTTGTGCAAGTTTCAAAGAGCTAGCACAAACCGTGTTTGATTAGAGTTCCAACTACTGTATCCATATAGGAGAAAACAGAGTGAAACCTAAAACATGAAAACGGTTACTGCAAATGAACGGTTTAACCTAGAAGAAAGAAATTTGGTGAAGCCAAGTGGGACTGGTGTAGTGATCATTACCTGCCAGTATCATCAAGATTGGGTGAAAAATGTTTGCTGAGATTTCAGGAAACTCGTAGTTTTTTGGAAGCTTGGCAACCCCTTTCAATGAAAGTGATTCTCGTCAGTCTCTGCTTGGGGCTACTTCAATAGGACACAAACCATAGCGATAGAACTTGGAACTACATTCTTGTGCCAAGTTCAAAGAGCTAGCACAAACCGTGTTTGATTCAGAGTTCCAACTACATGTATCCATATAGGAGAAAACAGAGTGAAACCTAACCTGAAAACGGTTACTGCAAAGGAATGGTTTAACCTAGAAGAACGAAATTTGGTGAGCCAAGTGGGATTGGTGTACTGATCATTACCTGCCAGTATCATCAAGATTGGGTGAAAAAATGTTTGCTGAGATTTCAGGAAACTCGTAGTTTTTTGGAAGCTTGGCAACCCCATTCCATGAAAGTGATTCTCGTCAGTCTCTGCTTCGGGCTACTTCAGTAGGACACAAACCATAGCGATAGAACCTGGAACTACATTATTGTGCCAAGTTTCAAAGAGCTAGCACAAACCGTGTTTGATTTAGAGTTCCAACTACATGTATCCATATAGGAGAAAACAGAGTGAAACCTAAACATGAAAACGGTTACTGCAAAGGAACGGTTTACCAAGAAGAACTAAATTTGGTGAGCCAAGTGGGATTGGTGTACTGATCATTACCTGCCAGTATCATCAAGATTGGGTGAAAAATGTTTGCTAGATTTCAGGAAACTCGTAGTTTTTTGGAAGCTTGGCAACCCCATTCAATGAAAGTGATTCTCGTCAGTCTCTGCTTGGGCTACTTCAGTAGGACACAAACCATAGCGATAGAACCTGGAACTACATTATTGTGCCAAGTTTCAAAGAGCTAGCACAAACCGTGTTTGATATAGAGTTCCAACTACATGTATCCATATAAAAGAAAACAGAGTGAAACCTAAACATGAAAACGGTTTCTGCAAATGAACGGTTTAACATAGAAGAAAGAAATTTGGTGATCCAAGTGGGACTGGTGTACGGATCATTACCTGCAAGTATCATCAAGATTGGGTGAAAAAAATGTTTGCTGAGAATTCAGGAAACTCGTATTTTTTTGGAAACTTGTCAACCCCTTTCAATGAAAGTGATTCTCGTCAGTCTCTGCTTGGGGCTACTTCAATAGGACACAAACCATAGCGATAGAACTTGGAACTACATTCTTGTGCCAAGTTTCAAAGAGCTTGCACAAACCGTGTTTGATTTAGAGTTCCAACTACATGTATCCATATAGGAGAAAACAGAGTGAAACCTAAACATGAAAACGGTTACTGCAAAGGAACGGTTTAACCTAGAAGAACGAAATTTGGTGAGCCAAGTGGGATTGGTGTACTGATCATTACCTGCCAGTATCATCAAGATTGGGTGAAAAAATGTTTGCTGAGATTTCAGGAAACTCGTAGTTTTTTGGAAGCTTGGCAACCCCTTTCAATGTAAGTGATTCTCGTCAGTCTCTGCTTGGGGCTACTTCAATAGGACACAAACCATAGTGATAGAACTTGGAACTACATTCTTGTGCCAAGTTTCAAAGAGCTAGCACAAATCGTGTTTGATTTAGAGTTCCAACTACATGTATCCATATAGGAGAAAACAGAGTGAAACCTAAACATGAAAACGGTTACTGCAAAGGAACGGTTTAACCTAGAAGAACAAAATTTGGTGAGCCAAGTGGGATTGGTGTACTGATCATTACCTGCCAGTATCATGAAGATTGGGTGAAAAAATGTTTGCTGAGATTTCAGGAAACTCGTAGTTTTTTGGAAGCTTGGCAACCCATTCAATGAAAGTGATTCTCGTCAGACTCTGCTTGGGGCTACTTCAGTAGGACACAAACCATAGCGATAGAACCTGGAACTACATTATTGTGCCAAGTTTCAAAGAGCTAGCACAAACCGTGTTTGATTTAGAGTTCCAACTACATGTATCCATATAGGAGAAAACAGAGTGAAACCTAAACATGAAAACGGTTACTGCAAATGAACGGCTTAACCTAGAAGAAAGAAATTTGGTGAGCCAAATGGGACTGCTGTACGGATCATTACCTGCAAGTATCATCAAGATTGGGTGAAAAAATGTTTGCTGAGATTTCAGGAAACTCGTAGTTTTTTGGAAGCTTGGCAACCCCTTTCAATGAAAGTGATTCTCGTCAGTCTCTGCTTGGGGCTACTTCAATAGGACACAAACCATAGCGATAGAACTTGGAACTACATTCTTGTGCCAAGTTTCAAAGAGCTAGCACAAACCGTGTTTGATTTAGAGTTCCAACTACATGTATCCATATAGGAGAAAACAGAGTGAAACCTAAACCTGAAAACGGTTACTGCAAAGGAATGGTTTAACCTAGAAGAACGAAATTTGGTGAGCCAAGTGGGATTGGTGTACTGATCATTACCTGCCAGTATCATCAAGATTGGGTGAAAAAATGTTTGCTGAGATTTCAGGAAACTCGTAGTTTTTTGGAAGCTTGGCAACCCCATTCCATGAAAGTGATTCTCGTCAGTCTCTGCTTCGGGCTACTTCAGTAGGACACAAACCATAGCGATAGAACCTGGAACTACATTATTGTGCCAAGTTTCAAAGAGCTAGCACAAACCGTGTTTGATTTAGAGTTCCAACTACATGTATCCATATAGGAGAAAACAGAGTGAAACCTAAACATGAAAACGGTTACTGCAAAGGAACGGTTTAACCAAGAAGAACGAAATTTGGTGAGTCAAGTGGGATTGGTGTACTGATCATTACCTGCCAGTATCATCAAGATTGGGTGAAAAAATGTTTGCTGAGATTTCAGGAAACTCGTAGTTTTTTGGAAGCTTGGCAACCCCATTCAATGAAAGTGATTCTCGTCAGTCTCTGCTTGGGGCTACTTCAGTAGGACACAAACCATAGCGATAGAACCTGGAACTACATTATTGTGCCAAGTTTCAAAGAGCTAGCACAAACCGTGTTTGATATAGAGTTCCAACTACATGTATCCATATAAAAGAAAACAGAGTGAAACCTAAACATGAAAACGGTTTCTGCAAATGAACGGTTTAACATAGAAGAAAGAAATTTGGTGATCCAAGTGGGACTGGTGTACGGATCATTACCTGCAAGTATCATCAAGATTGGGTGAAAAAAATGTTTGCTGAGAATTCAGGAAACTCGTATTTTTTTGGAAACTTGTCAACCCCTTTCAATGAAAGTGATTCTCGTCAGTCTCTGCTTGGGGCTACTTCAATAGGACACAAACCATAGCGATAGAACTTGGAACTACATTCTTGTGCCAAGTTTCAAAGAGCTTGCACAAACCGTGTTTGATTTAGAGTTCCAACTACATGTATCCATATAGGAGAAAACAGAGTGAAACCTAAACATGAAAACGGTTACTGCAAAGGAACGGTTTAACCTAGAAGAACGAAATTTGGTGAGCCAAGTGGGATTGGTGTACTGATCATTACCTGCCAGTATCATCAAGATTGGGTGAAAAAATGTTTGCTGAGATTTCAGGAAACTCGTAGTTTTTTGGAAGCTTGGCAACCCCTTTCAATGTAAGTGATTCTCGTCAGTCTCTGCTTGGGGCTACTTCAATAGGACACAAACCATAGTGATAGAACTTGGAACTACATTCTTGTGCCAAGTTTCAAAGAGCTAGCACAAATCGTGTTTGATTTAGAGTTCCAACTACATGTATCCATATAGGAGAAAACAGAGTGAAACCTAAAAATGAAAACGGTTACTGCAAAGGAACGGTTTAACCTAGAAGAACGAAATTTGGTGAGCCAAGTGGGATTGGTGTACTGATCATTACCTGCCAGTATCATGAAGATTGGGTGAAAAAATGTTTGCTGAGATTTCAGGAAACTCGTAGTTTTTTGGAAGCTTGGCAACCCATTCAATGAAAGTGATTCTCGTCAGACTCTGCTTGGGGCTACTTCAGTAGGACACAAACCATAGCGATAGAACCTGTAACTACATTATTGTGCCAAGTTTCAAAGAGCTAGCACAAACCGTGTTTGATTTAGAGTTCCAACTACATGTATCCATATAGGAGAAAACAGAGTGAAACCTAAACATGAAAACGGTTACTGCAAATGAACGGCTTAACCTAGAAGAAAGAAATTTGGTGAGCCAAATGGGACTGCTGTACGGATCATTACCTGCAAGTATCATCAAGATTGGGTGAAAAAATGTTTGCTGAGATTTCAGGAAACTCGTAGTTTTTTGGAAGCTTGGCAACCCCTTTCAATGAAAGTGATTCTCGTCAGTCTCTGCTTGGGGCTACTTCAATAGGACACAAACCATAGCGATAGAACTTGGAACTACATTCTTGTGCCAAGTTTCAAAGAGCTAGCACAAACCGTGTTTGATTTAGAGTTCCAACTACATGTATCCATATAGGAGAAAACAGAGTGAAACCTAAACATGAAAACGGTTTCTGCAAATGAACGGTTTAACCTAGAAGAAAGAAATTTGGTGATCCAAGTGGGACTGGTGTACGGATCATTACCTGCAAGTATCATCAAGATTGGGTGAAAAAATGTTTGCTGAGATTTCAGGAAACTCGTAGTTTTTTGGAAGATTGGCAACCCCTTTCAATGAAAGTGATTCTCGTCAGTCTCTGCTTGGGGCTACTTCAATAGGACACAAACCATAGTGATAGAACTTGGTACTACATTCTTGCGCCAAGTTTCAAAGAGCTTGCACAAACCGTGTTTGATTTAGAGTTCCAAATACATGTATCCATATAGGAGAAAACAGAGTGAAACCTAAACATGAAAACGGTTACTGCAAAGAACGGTTTAACCTAGAAGAACGAAATTTGGTGAGCCAAGTGGGATTGGTGTACTGATCATTACCTGCCAGTATCATCAAGATTGGGTGAAAAAAATGTTTGCTGAGATTTCAGGAAACTCGTAGTTTTTTGGAAGCTTGCCTACCCCATTCAATGAAAGTTATTCTCGTCAGTCTCTGCTTGGGGCTACTTCAGTAGGACACAAACCATAGCGATAGAACCTGGAACTACATTATTGTGCCAAGTTTCAAAGAGCTAGCACAAACCGTGTTTGATTTAGAGTTCCAACTACATGTATCCATATAGGAGAAAACAGAGTGAAACCTAAAAATGAAAACGGTTACTACAAAGGAACGGTTTAACCAAGATGAACGAAATTTGGTGAGTCAAGTGGTGTTGGTGCACGGATCATTACCTGCCACTATTATCAAGATTGGGTGAAAAAATGTTTGCTGAGATGTCAGGAATCTCGTAGTTTTTTGGAAGCTAGGCAACCCCTTTCAATGAAAGTGATTCTCGTCAGTCTCTCCTTGGGGCTACCTCAGTAGGACACAAACCATAGCGATAGAACTTGGAACTACATTCTTGTGCAAAGTTTCAAAGAGCTAGCACAAACCGTGTTTGATTTAGAGTTCCAACTACATGTATCCATATAGGAGAAAACAGAGTGAAACCTAAACATGAAAACGGTTACTGCAAAGGAACGGTTAACCTAGAAGAACGAAATTTGTTGAGGCAAGTGGGATTGGTGTACTGATCATTACCTGCCAGTATCATCAAGATTGGGTGAAAAAATGTTTGCTGAGATTTCAGGAAACTCGTAGTTTTTTGGAAGCTTGGCAACCCCTTTCAATGAAAGTGATTCTCGTCAGTCTCTCCTTGGGGCTACCTCAGTAGGACACAAACCATAGCGATAGAACTTGGAACTACATTATTGTGCCAAGTTTCAAAGAGCTAGCACAAACCGTGTTTGATTTAGAGTTCCAACTACATGTATCCATATAGGAGAAAACAGAGTGAAACCTGAAAATGAAAACGGTTACTGCAAAGGAACGGTTTAACCTAGAAGAACGAAATTTGGTGAGCCAAGTGGGATTGGTGTACTGATCATTACCTGCCAGTATAATCAAGATTGGGTGAAAAAATGTTTGCTGAGATTTCAGGAAACTCGTAGTTTTTTGGAAGCTTGGCAACCCCATTCAATGAAAGTGATTCTCGTCAGTCTCTGCTTAGGGCTACTTCAGTAGCACACAAACCATAGCGATAGAACCTGGAACTACATTATTTTGCCAAGTTTCAAAGAGCTAGCACAAACCGTGTTTGATTTAGAGTTCCAACTACACGTATCCATATAGGAGAAAACAGAGTGAAACCTAAACATGAAAACGGTTACTGCAAATGAACGGTTTAACCTAGAAGAAAGAAATTTGGTGAGCCAAGTGGGACTGGTGTACGGATCATTACCTGCAAGTATCATCAAGATTGGGTGAAAAAATGTTTGCTGAGATTTCAGGAAACTCGTAGTTTTTTGGAAGCTTGGCAACCCCTTTCAATGAAAGTGATTCTCGTCAGTCTCTGCTTGGGGCTACTTCAATAGGGCACAAACCATAGCGATAGAACTTGGAACTACATTCTTGTGCCAAGTTTCAAAGAGCTAGCACAAACCGTGTTTGATTTAGAGTTCCAACTACATGTATCCATATAGGAGAAAACAGAGTGAAACCTAAACATGAAAACGGTTACTGCAAATGAACGGTTTAACCTTGAAGAAAGAAATTTGGTGAGCCAAGTGGGACTGCTGTACGGATCATTACCTGCAAGTATCATCAAGATTGGGTGAAAAAATGTTTGCTGAGATTTCAGGAAACTCGTAGTTTTTTGGAAGCTTGGCAACCCCTTTCAATGAAAGTGATTCTCGTCAGTCTCTGCGTGGGGCTACTTCAATAGGACATAAACGATAGCGATAGAACTTGGAACTACATTATTGTGCCAGGTTTGAAAGAGGTAGCACAAACCGTGTTTAATTTAGAGTTCCAACTACATGTATCCATATAGGAGAAAACAGAGTGAAACCTAAAAATGAAAACGGTTACTACAAAGGAACGGTTTAACCAAGATGAACGAAATTTGGTGAGTCAAGTGGTGTTGGTGCACGGATCATTACCTGCCACTATTATCAAGATTGGGTGAAAAAATGTTTGCTGAGATGTCAGGAATCTCGTAGTTTTTTGGAAGCTAGGCAACCCCATTCAATGAAAGTGATTCTCGTCAGTCTCTGCTTGGGGCTACTTCAATAGGACACAAACCATAGCGATAGAACCTGGAACTACATTATTGTGCCAAGTTTCAAAGTGCTAGCACAAACCGTGTTTGATTTAGAGTTCCAACTACATGTATCCATATAGGAGAAAACAGAGTGAAACCTAAACATGAAAACGGTTACTGCAAATGAACGGTTTAACCTAGAAGAACGAAATTTGGTGAGCCAAGTGGGATTGGTGTACTGATCATTACCTGCCAGTATCATCAAGATTGGGTGAAAAAATGTTTGCTGAGATGTCAGGAAACTCGTAGTTTTTTGGAAGCTTAGCAACCCCATTCCATGAAAGTGATTCTCGTCAGTCTCTGCTTCGGGCTACTTCAGTAGGACACAAACCGTAGCGATAGAACCTGGAACTACATTATTGTGCCAAGTTTCAAAGAGCTAGCACAAACCGTGTTTGATTTAGAGTTCCAACTACATGTATCCATATAGGAGAAAACAGAGTGAAACCTAAAAATGAAAACGGTTACTGCAAAGGAACGGTTTAACCAAGAAGAACGAAATTTGGTGAGCCAAGTGGGATTGGTGTACTGATCATTACCTGCCAGTATCATCAAGATTGGGTGAAAAAATGTTTGCTGAGATTTCAGGAAACTCGTAGTTTTTTGGAAGCTTGGCAACCCCATTCAATGAAAGTGATTCTCGTCAGTCTCTGCTTGGGGCTACTTCAGTAGGACACAAACCATAGCGATAGAACCTGGAACTACATTATTGTGCCAAGTTTCAAAGAGCTAGCACAAACCGTGTTTGATATAGAGTTCCAACTACATGTATCCATATAAAAGAATACAGAGTGAAACCTAAACATGAAAACGGTTTCTGCAAATGAACGGTTTAACAAGAAGAAAGAAATTTGGTGATCCAAGTGGGACTGGTGTACGGATCATTACCTGCAAGTATCATCAAGATTGGGTGAAAAAAATGTTTGCTGAGATTTCAGGAAACTCGTATTTTTTTGGAAGCTTGTCAACCCCTTTCAATGAAAGTGATTCTCGTCAGTCTCTGCTTGGGGCTACTTCAATAGGACACAAACCATAGCGATAGAACTTGGAACTACATTCTTGTGCCAAGTTTCAAAGAGCTTGCACAAACCGTGTTTGATTTAGAGTTCCAACTACATGTATCCATATAGGAGAAAACAGAGTGAAACCTAAACATGAAAACGGTTACTGCAAAGGAACGGTTTAACCTAGAAGAACGAAATTTGGTGAGCCAAGTGGGATTGGTGTACTGATCATTACCTGCCAGTATCATCAAGATTGGGTGAAAAAATGTTTGCTGAGATTTCAGGAAACTCGTAGTTTTTTGGAAGGTTGGCAACCCCATTCAATGAAAGTGATTCTCGTCAGTCTCTGCTTGGGGCTACTTCAGTAGGACACAAACCATAGCGATAGAACCTGGAACTACATTATTGTGCCAAGTTTCAAAGAGCTAGCACAAACCGTGTTTGATTTAGAGTTCCAACTACATGTATCCATATAGGAGAAAACAGAGTGAAACCTAAACATGAAAACGGTTACTGCAAATGAACGGCTTAACCTAGAAGAAAGAAATTTGGTGAGCCAAGTGGGACTGCTGTACGGATCATTACCTGCCAGTATCATCAAGATTGGGTGAAAAAATGTTTGCTGAGATTTCAGGAAACTCGTAGTTTTTTGGAAGCTTGGCAACCCCTTTCAATGAAAGTGATTCTCGTCAGTCTCTGCTTGGGGCTACTTCAATAGGACACAAACCATAGCGATAGAACTTGGAACTACATTCTTGTGCAAAGTTTCAAAGAGCTAGCACAAACCGTGTTTGATATAGAGTTCCAACTACATGTATCCATATAGGAGAAAACAGAGTGAAACCTAAACATGAAAACGGTTACTGCAAAGGAACGGTTTAACCTAGAAGAACGAAATTTGTTGAGGCAAGTGGGATTGGTGTACTGATCATTACCTGCCAGTATCATCAAGATTGGGTGAAAAAATGTTTGCTGAGATTTCAGGAAACTCGTAGTTTTTTGGAAGCTTGGCAACCCCATTCAATGAAAGTGATTCTCGTCAGTCTCTGCTTGGGGCTACCTCAGTAGGACACAAACCATAGCGATAGAACTTGGAACTACATTCTTGTGCCAAGTTTCAAAGAGCTAGCACAAACCGTGTTTGATTTAGAGTTCCAACTACATGTATCCATATAGGAGAAAACAGAGTGAAACCTGAAAATGAAAACGGTTACTGCAAAGGAACGGTTTAACCTAGAAGAACGAAATTTGGTGAGCCAAGTGGGATTGGTGTACTGATCATTACCTGCCAGTATCATCAAGATTGGGTGAAAAAATGTTTGCTGAGATTTCAGGAAACTCGTAGTTTTTTGGAAGCTTGGCAACCCCATTCAATGAAAGTGATTCTCGTCAGTCTCTGCTTAGGGCTACTTCAGTAGGACACAAACCATAGCGATAGAACCTGGAACTACATTATTTTGCCAAGTTTCAAAGAGCTAGCACAAACCGTGTTTGATTTAGAGTTCCAACTACACGTATCCATATAGGAGAAAACAGAGTGAAACCTAAACATGAAAACGGTTACTGCAAATGAACGGTTTAACCTAGAAGAAAGAAATTTGGTGAGCCAAGTGGGACTGGTGTACGGATCATTACCTGCAAGTATCATCAAGATTGGGTGAAAAAATGTTTGCTGAGATTTCAGGAAACTCGTAGTTTTTTGGAAGCTTGGCAACCCCTTTCAATGAAAGTGATTCTCGTCAGTGTCTGCTTGGGGCTACTTCAATATGACACAAACCATAGCAATAGAACTTGGAACTACATTCTTGTGCCAAGTTTCAAAGAGCTAGCACAAACCGTGTTTGATTTAGAGTTCCAACTACATGTATCCATATAGGAGAAAACAGAGTGAAACCTAAACATGAAAACGGTTACTGCAAAGGAACGGTTTAACCTAGAAGAACGTAATTTGGTGAGCCAAGTGGGATTGGTGTACTGATCATTACCTGCCAGTATCATCAAGATTGGGTGAAAAAATGTTTGCTGAGATTTCAGGAAACTCGTAGTTTTTTGGAAGCTTGGCAACCCCATTCAATGAAAGTGATTTCGTCAGTCTCTGCTTAGGGCTACTTCAGTAGGACACAAACCATAGCGATAGAACCTGGAACTACATTATTTTGCCAAGTTTCAAAGAGCTAGCACAAACCGTGTTTGATTTAGAGTTCCAACTACACGTATCCATATAGGAGAAAACAGAGTGAAACCTAAACATGAAAACGGTTACTGCAAATGAACGGTTTAACCTAGAAGAAAGAAATTTGGTGAGCCAAGTGGGACTGGTGTACGGATCATTACCTGCAAGTATCATCAAGATTGGGTGAAAAAATGTTTGCTGAGATTTCAGGAAACTCGTAGTTTTTTGGAAGCTTGGCAACCCCTTTCAATGATAGTGATTCTCGTCAGTCTCTGCTTGGGGCTACTTCAATATGACACAAACCATAGCGATAGAACTTGGAACTACATTCTTGTGCCAAGTTTCAAAGAGCTAGCACAAACCGTGTTTGATTTAGAGTTCCAACTACATGTATCCATATAGGAGAAAACAGAGTGAAACCTAAACATGAAAACGGTTACTGCAAAGGAACGGTTTAACCTAGAAGAAAGAAATTTGGTGAGCCAAGTGGGACTGGTGTACGGATCATTACCTGCAAGAATCATCAAGATTGGGTGAAAAAATGTTTGCTGAGATTTCAGGAAACTCGTAGTTGTTTGGAAGCTTGGCAACCCCTTTCAATGAAAGTGATTCTCGTCAGTCTCTGCTTGGGGCTACTTCAATAGGACATTAAACGATAGCGATAGAACTTGGAACTACATTATTGTGCCAAGTTTGAAAGAGGTAGCACAAACCGTGTTTGATTTAGAGTTCCAACTACATGTATCCATATATGAGAAAACAGAGTGAAACCCAAAAATGAAAACGGTTACTGCAAAGGAACGGTTTAACCTAGAAGAACGAAATTTGGTGAGCCAAGTGGGATTGGTGTACTGATCATTACCTGCCAGTATCATCAAGATTGGGTGAAAAAATGTTTGCTGAGATTTCAAGAAACTCGTAGTTTTTTGGAAGCTTGGCAACCCCATTCAATGAAAGTGATTCTCGTCAGTCTCTGCTTGGGGCTACTTCAGTAGGACACAAACCATAGCGATAAAACCTGGAACTACATTATTGTGCCAAGTTTCAAAGAGCTAGCACAACCGTGTTTTATTTAGAGTTCCAACTACATGTATCCATATAGGAGAAAACAGAGTGAAACCTAAACATGAAAACGGTTACTGCAAATGAAGGGTTTATCCAAGAAGGACGAAATTTGGTGAGCCAAGTGGGATTGGTGTACTGATCATTACCTGCAAGTATCATCAAGATTGGGTGAAAAAATGTTTACTGAGATTTCAGGAAACTCGTAGTTTTTTGGAAGCTTGGCAACCCCTTTCAATGAAAGTGATTCTCGTCAGTCTCTGCTTGGGGCTACTTCAGTAGGACACAAACCATAGCGATAGAACCTGGAACTACATTATTGTGCCAAGTTTCAAAGAGCTAGCACAAACCGTGTTTGATTTAGAGTTCCAACTACATGTATCCATATAGGAGAAAACAGAGTGAAACCTAAAAATGAAAACGGTTACTGCAAAGGAACGGTTTAACCTAGAAGAACAAAATTTGGTGAGCCAAGTGGGATTGGTGTACTGATCATTACCTGCCAGTATCATCAAGATTGGGTGAAAAAAGGTTTGCTGAGATGTCAGGAAACTCGTAGTTTTTTGGAAGCTTGGCAACCCCATTCCATGAAAGTGATTCTTGTCAGTCTCTGCTTGGGGCTACTTCAGTAGGACACAAACCATAGCGATAGAACCTGGAACTACATTATTGTGCCAAGTTTCAAAGTGCTAGCACAAACCGTGTTTGATTTAGAGTTCCAACTACATGTATCCATATAGGAGAAAACAGAGTGAAACCTAAAAATGAAAACGGTTACTGCAAAGTAACGGTTTAACCAAGAAGAACGAAATTTGGTGAGCCAAGTGGGATTGGTGTACTGATCATTACCTGCCAGTATCATCAAGATTGGGTGAAAAAATGTTTGCTGAGATTTCAGGAAACTCGTAGTTTTTGGAAGCTTGGCAACCCCTTTCAAAGAAAGTGATTCTCGTCAGTCTCTGCTTGGGGCTACTTCAGTAGAACACAAACCATAGCGATAGAACCTGGAACTACATTATTGTGCCAAGTTTCAAAGAGCTAGCACAAACCGTGTTTGATTTAGAGTTCCAAATACATATATCCATACAGGAGAAAACAGAGTGAAACCTAAACATGAAAACGGTTACTGCAAATGAACGGTTTAACCTAGAAGAAAGAAATTTGGTGAGCCAAGTGGGACTGGTGTACGGATCATTACCTGCAAGTATCATCAAGATTGGGTGAAAAAATGTTTGCTGAGATTTCAGGAAACTCGTAGTTTTTTGGAAGCTTGGCAACCCCTTTCAATGAAAGTGATTCTCGTCAGTCTCTGCTTGGGGCTACTTCAATAGGACACAAACCATAGCGATAGAACTTGGAACTACATTCTTGTGCCAAGTTTCAAAGAGCTAGCACAAACCGTGTTTGATTTAGAGTTCCAACTACATGTATCCATATAGGAGAAAACAGAGTGAAACCTAAACATGAAAACGGTTACTGCAAAGGAACGGTTTAACCTAGAAGAACGAAATTTGGTGAGCCAAGTGGGATTGGTGTACTGATCATTACCTGCCAGTATCATCAAGATTGGGTGAAAAAATGTTTGCTGAGATTTCAGGAAACTCGTAGTTTTTTGGAAGCTTGGCAACCCCATTCAATGAAAGTGATTCTCGTCAGTCTCTGCTTGGGGCTACTTCAGTAGGACACAAACCATAGCGAGAGAACCTGGAACTACATTATTGTGCCAAGTTTCAAAGAGCTAGCACAAACCGTGTTTGATTTAGAGTTCCAACTACATGTATCCATATAGGAGAAAAGAGAGTGAAACCTAAACATGAAAACGGTTACTGCAAATGAACGGTTTAACCTAGAAGAAAGAAATTTGGTGAGCCAAGATGGATTGGTGTACTGATCATTACCTGCAAGTATCATCAAGATTGGGTGAAAAAATGTTTGCTGAGATTTCAGGAAACTCGTAGTTTTTTGGAAGCTTGGCAACCCCTTTCAATGAAAGTGATTCTCGTCAGTCTCTGCTTGGGGCTACTTCAGTAGGACACAAACCATAGCGATAGAACCTGGAACTACATTATTGTGCCAAGTTTCAAAGAGCTAGCACAAACCGTGTTTGATTTAGAGTTCCAACTACATGTATCCATATAGGAGAAAACAGAGTGAAACCTAAAAATGAAAACGGTTACTGCAAAGGAACGGTTTAACCTAGAAGAACGAAATTTGGTGAGCCAAGTGGGATTGGTGTACTGATCATTACTTTCCAGTATCATCAAGATTGGGTGAAGAAGTGTTTGCTGAGATTTCAGGAAACTCGTAGTTTTTTGGAAGCTTGGCAACCACATTCAATGAAAGTGATTCTAGTCAGTCTCTGCTTCGGGCTACTTCAATAGGACACAAACCATAGCGATAGAACTTGGAACTACATTCTTGTGCCAAGTTTCAAAGAGCTAGCACAAACCGTGTTTGATTTAGAGTTCCAACTACATGTATCCATATAGGAGAAAACAGAGTGAAACCTAAAAATGAAAACGGTTACTGCAAAGGAACGGTTTAACCTAGAAGAACGAAATTTGGTGAGCCAAGTGGGATTGGTGTACTGATCATTACCTGCAAGTATCATCAAGATTGGGTGAAAAAATGTTTGCTGAGATTTCAGGAAACTCGTAGTTTTTTGGAAGCTTGGCAACCCATTCAATGAAAGTTATTCTCGTTAGTCTCTGCTTGGGGCTACTTCAGTAGGACACAAACCATAGCGATAGACCCTGAACTACATTATTGTGCCAAGTTTCAAAGAGCTAGCACAAACCGTGTTTGATTTAGAGTTCCAACTACATGTATCCATATAGGAGAAAAGAGAGTGAAACCTAAACATGAAAACGGTTACTGCAAATGAACGGTTTAACCTAGAAGAAAGAAATTTGGTGAGCCAAGTGGGATTGGTGTACTGATCATTACCTGCAAGTATCATCAAGAGTGGGTGAAAAAATGTTTGCTGAGATTTCAGGAAACTCGTAGTTTTTTGGAAGCTTGGCAACCCCTTTCAAAGAAAGTGATTCTCGTCAGTCTCTGCTTGGGGCTACTTCAGTAGGACACAAACCATAGCGATAGAACCTGGAACTACATTATTGTGCCAAGTTTCAAAGAGCTAGCACAAACCGTGTTTGATTTAGAGTTCCAACTACATGTATCCATATAGGAGAAAACAGAGTGAAACCTAAAAATGAAAACGGTTACTGCAAAGGAACGGTTTAACCTAGAAGAACGAAATTTGGTGAGCCAAGTGGGATTGGTGTACTGATCATTACTTTCCAGTATCATCAAGATTGGGTGAAGAAGTGTTTGCTGAGATTTCAGGAAACTCGTAGTTTTTTGGAAGCTTGGCAACCACATTCAATGAAAGTGATTCTAGTCAGTCTCTGCTTCGGGCTACTTCAATAGGACACAAACCATAGCGATAGAACTTGGAACTACATTCTTGTGCCAAGTTTCAAAGAGCTAGCACAAACCGTGTTTGATTTAGAGTTCCAACTACATGTATCCATATAGGAGAAAACAGAGTGAAACCTAAACATGAAAACGGTTACTGCAAATGAACGGTTTAACCTAGAAGAAAGAAATTTGGTGAGCCAAGTGGGACTGGTGTACGGATCATTACCTGCAAGTATCATCAAGATTGGGTGAAAAAATGTTTGCTGAGATTTCAGGAAACTCGTAGTTTTTTGGAAGCTTGGCAACCCCTTTCAATGAAAGTGATTCTCGTCAGTCTCTGCTTGGGGCTACTTCAATAGGACACAAACCATAGCGATAGAACTTGGAACTACATTCTTGTGCCAAGTTTCAAAGAGCTAGCAAAAACCGTGTTTGATTTAGAGTTCCAACTACATGTATCCATATAGGAGAAAACAGAGTGAAACCTAAACATGAAAACGGTTACTGCAAAGGAACGGTTTAACCTAGAAGAACGAAATTTGGTGAGCCAAGTGGGACTGGTGTACGGATCATTACCTGCAAGTATCATCAAGATTGGGTGGAAAAATGTTTGCTGAGATTTCAGGAAACTCGTAATTTTGGAAGCTTGGCAACCCCATTCAATGAAAGTTATTCTCGTTAGTCTCTGCTTGGGGCTACTTCAGTAGGACGCAAACCATAGCGATAGACCCTGGAACTACATTATTGTGCCAAGTTTCAAAGAGCTAGCACAAACCGTGTTTGATTTAGAGTTCCAACTACATGTATCCATATAGGAGAAAACAGAGTGAAACCTAAACATGAAAACGGTTACTGCAAATGAACGGTTTAACCTAGAAGAAAGAAATTTGGTGAGCCAAATGGGACTGTTGTACGGATCATTACCTGCAAGTATCATCAAGATTGGGTGAAAAAATGTTTGCTGAGATTTCAGGAAACTCGTTGTTTTTTGGAAGCTTGGCAACCCCTTTCAATGAAAGTGATTCTCGTCAGTCTCTGCTTGGGGCTACTTCAGTAGGACACAAACCATAGCGATAGAACCTGGAACTACATTATTGTGCCAAGTTTCAAAGAGCTAGCACAAACCGTGTTTGATTTAGAGTTCCAACTACATGTATCCATATAGGAGAAAACAGAGTGAAACCTAAAAATGAAAACTGTTACTGCAAAGAACGGTTTAACCTAGAAGAACGAAATTTGGTGAGCCAAGTGGGATTGGTGTACTGATCATTACTTTCCAGTATCATCAAGATTGGGTGAAGAACTGTTTGCTGAGATTTCAGGAAACTCGTAGTTTTTTGGAAGCTTGGCAACCCCATTCAATGAAAGTGATTCTTGTCAGTCTCTGCTTGGGGCTACTTCAATCGGACACAAACCATAGCGATAGAACTTGGAACTACATTCTTGTGCCAAGTTTCAAAGAGCTAGCACAAACCGTGTTTGATTTAGAGTTCCAACTACATGTATCCATATAGGAGAAAACAGAGTGAAACCTAAAAATGAAAACGGTTACTGCAAAGGAACGGTTTAACCTAGAAGAACGAAATTTGGTGAGCCAAGTGGGATTGGTGTACGGATCATTACCTGCAAGTATCATCAAGATTGGGTGAAAAAATGTATGCTGAGATTTCAGGAAACTCGTAGTTTTTTGGAAGCTTGGCAACCCCTTTGAACGAAAGTGATTCTCGTCAGTCTCTGCTTGGGGCTACGTCAGTAGGACACAAACCATAGCGATAGAACCTGGAACTACATTATTGTGCCAAGTTTCAAAGAGCTTGCACAAACCGTGTTTGATTTAGAGTTCCAACTACATGCATCCATATAGGAGAAAACAGAGTGAAACCTAAACATGAAAACGGTTGCTGCAAAGGAACGGTTTAACCTAGAAGAACGAAATTTGGTGAGCCAAGTGGGAATGGTGTACTGATCATTACCTGCCAGTATCATCAAGATTGGGTGAAAAAATGTTTGCTGAGATTTCAGGAAACTCGTAGTTTTTTGGAAGCTTGGCAACCCCATTCAATGAAAGTGATTCTCGTCAGTCTCTCCTTGGGGCTACTTCAGTAGGACACAAACCATAGCGATAGAACCTGGAACTACATTATTGTGCCAAGTTTCAAAGAGCTAGCACAAACCGTGTTTGATTTAGAGTTCCAACTACATGTATCCATATAGGAGAAAACAGAGTGAAACCTAAACATGAAACGGTTACTGCAAAGGAATGGTTTAACCTAGAAGAACGAAATTTGGTGAGCCAAGTGGGATTGGTGTACTGATCATTATTTTCCAGTATCATCAAGATTGGGTGAAGAAGTGTTTGCTGAGATTTCAGGAAACTCGTAGTTTTTTGGAAGCTTGGCAACCACATTCAATGAAAGTGATTCTAGTCAGTCTCTGCTTGGGGCTACTTCAATAGGACACAAACCATAGCGATAGAACTTGGAACTATATTATTGTGCCAAGTTTCAAAGAGCTAGCACAAACCGTGTTTGATTTAGAGTTCCAACTACATGTATCCATATAGGAGAAAACAGAGTGAAACCTAAAAATGAAAACGGTTACTGCAAAGGAACGGTTTAACCTAGAAGAACGAAATTTGGTGAGCCAAGTGGGATTGGTGTACTGATCATTACCTGCAAGTATCATCAAGATTGGGTGAAAAAATGTTTGCTGAGATTTCAGGAAACTCGTAGTTTTTTGCAAGCTTGGCAACCCCTTTCAATGAAAGTGATTCTCGTCAGTCTCTGCTTGGGGCTACTTCAATAGGACACAAACCATAGCGATAGAACTTGGAACTACATTCTTGTGCCAGGTTTCAAAGAGCTAGCATAAACCGTGTTTGATTTAGAGTTCCAACTACATGTATCCATATAGGAGAAAACAGAGTGAAACCTAAACATGAAAACGGTTACTGCAAAGGAACGGTTTAACCTAGAAGAACGAAATTTGGTGAGCCAAGTGGGATTGGTGTACTGATCATTACGTGCCAGTATCATCAAGATTGGGTGAAAAAATGTTTGCTGAGATTTCAGGAAACTCGTAGTTTTTTGGAAGCTTGGCAACCCCATTCAATGAAAGTGATTCTCGTCAGTCTCTGCTTGGGGCTACTTCAGTGGGACACAAACCATAGCGATAGAACCTGGAACTACATTATTGTGCCAAGTTTCAAAGAGCTACCACAAACCGTGTTTGATTTAGAGTTCCAACTACATGTATCATATAGGAGAAAACAGAGTGAAACCTAAACATGAAAACGGTTACTGCAAAGGAACGGTTTAACCTAGAAGAACGAAATTTGGTGAGCCAAGTGGGATTGGTGTACTGATCATTACCTGCCAGTATCATCAAGATTGGGTGAAAAAATGTTTGCTGAGATTTCAGGAAACTCGTAGTTTTTTGGAAGCTTGGCAACCCCATTCAATGAAAGTGATTCTCGTCAGTCTCTGCTTGGGGCTACTTCAGTAGGACACAAACCATAGCGATAGAACCTGGAACTACATTATTGTGCCAAGTTTCAAAGAGCTAGCACAAACCGTGTTTGATTTAGAGTTCCAACTACATGTATCCATATAGGAGAAAAGAGAGTGAAACCTAAACATGAAAACGGTTACTGCAAATGAACGGTTTAACCTAGAAGAAAGAAATTTGGTGAGCCAAGTGGGATTGGTGTACTGATCATTACCTGCAAGTATCATCAAGATTGGGTGAAAAAATGTTTGCTGAGATTTCAGGAAACTCGTAGTTTTTTGGAAGCTTGGCAACCCCTTTCAAAGAAAGTGATTCTCGTCAGTCTCTGCTTGGGGCTACTTCAGTAGGACACAAACCATAGCGATAGAACCTGGAACTACATTATTGTGCAAAGTTTCAAAGAGCTAGCAACAAACCGTGTTTGATTTAGAGTTCCAACTACATGTATCCATATAGGAGAAAACAGAGTGAAACCTAAAAATGAAAACGGTTACTGCAAAGGAACGGTTTAACCTAGAAGAACGAAATTTGGTGAGCCAAGTGGGATTGGTGTACTGATCATTACTTTCCAGTATCATCAAGATTGGGTGAAGAAGTGTTTGCTGAGATTTCAGGAAACTCGTAGTTTTTTGGAAGCTTGGCAACCACATTCAATGAAAGTGATTCTCGTCAGTCTCTGCTTGGGGCTACTTCAGTAGGACACAAACCATAGCGATAGAACCTGGAACTACATTATTGTGCCAAGTTTCAAAGAGCTAGCACAAACCGTGTTTGATTTAGAGTTCCAACTACATGTATCCATATAGGAGAAAACAGAGTGAAACCTAAACATGAAAACGGTTACTGCAAATGAACGGTTTAACCTAGAAGAAAGAAATTTGGTGAGCCAAGTGGGACTGGTGTACGGATCATTACCTGCAAGTATCATCAAGATTGGGTGAAAAAATGTTTGCTGAGATTTCAGGAAACTCGTATTTTTTTGGAAGCTTGTCAACCCCTTTCAATGAAAGTGATTCTCGTCAGTCTCTGCTTGGGCTACTTCAATAGACACAAACCATAGCGATAGAACTTGGAACTACATTCTTGTGCCAAGTTTCAAAGAGCTAGCACAAACCGTGTTTGATTTAGAGTTCCAACTACATGTATCCATATAGGAGAAAACAGAGTGAAACCTAAACATGAAAACGGTTACTGCAAAGGAACGGTTTAACCTAGAAGAACGAAATTTGGTGAGCCAAGTGGGACTGGTGTACGGATCATTACCTGCAAGTATCATCAAGATTGGGTGGAAAAATGTTTGCTGAGATTTCAGGAAACTCGTAATTTTGGAAGCTTGGCAACCCCATTCAATGAAAGTTATTCTCGTTAGTCTCTGCTTGGGGCTACTTCAGTAGGACGCAAAATAGCGATAGACCCTGGAACTACATTATTGTGCCAAGTTTCAAAGAGCTAGCACAAACCGTGTTTGATTTAGAGTTCCAACTACATGTATCCATATAGGAGAAAACAGAGTGAAACCTAAACATGAAAACGGTTACTGCAAAGGAATGGTTTAACCTAGAAGAACGAAATTTGGTGAGCCAAGTGGGATTGGTGTACTGATCATTACTTTCCAGTATCATCAAGATTGGGTGAAGAACTGTTTGCTGAGATTTCAGGAAACTCGTAGTTTTTTGGAAGCTTGGCAACCCCATTCAATGAAAGTGATTCTTGTCTGTCTCTGCTTGGGGCTACTTCAGTAGGACACAAACCATAGCGATAGAACCTGGAACTACATTATTGTGCCACGTTTCAAAGAGCTTGCACAAACCGTGTTTGATTTAGAGTTCCAAATACATGTATCCATATAGGAGAAAACAGAGTGAAACCTAAACATGAAAACGGTTGCTGCAAAGGAACGGTTTAACCTAGAAGAACGAAATTTGGTGAGCCAAGTGGGAATGGTGTACTGATCATTACCTGCCAGTATCATCAAGATTGGGTGAAAAAATGTTTGCTGAGATTTCAGGAAACTCGTAGTTTTTTGGAAGCTTGGCAACCCCATTCAATGAAAGTCATTCTCGTCAGTCTCTGCTTGGGGCTACTTCAGTAGGACACAAACCATAGCGATAGAACCTGGAACTACATTATTGTGCCAAGTTTCAAAGAGCTAGCACAAACCGTGTTTGATTTAGAGTTCCAACTACATGTATCCATATAGGAGAAAACAGAGTGAAACCTAAACATGAAAACGGTTACTGCAAAGGAATGGTTTAACCTAGAAGAACGAAATTTGGTGAGCCAAGTGGGATTGGTGTACTGATCATTACTTTCCAGTATCATCAAGATTGGGTGAAGAAGTGTTTGCTGAGATTTCAGGAAACTCGTAGTTTTTTGGAAGCTTGGCAACCCCATTCAATGAAAGTGATTCTCGTCAGTCTCTGCTTGGGGCTACTTCAGTGGGACACAAACCATAGCGATAGAACCTGGAACTACATTATTGTGCCAAGTTTCAAAGAGCTACCACAAACCGTGTTTGATTTAGAGTTCCAACTACATGTATCATATAGGAGAAAACAGAGTGAAACCTAAACATGAAAACGGTTACTGCAAATGAACCGTTTAACCTAGAAGAAAGAAATTTGGTGAGCCAAGTGGGAATGGTGTACGGATCATTACCTGCAAGTATCATCAAGATTGGGTGAAAAAATGTTTGCTGAGATTTCAGGAAACTCGTAGTTTTTTGGAAGCTTGGCAACCCCTTTCAATGAAAGTGATTCTCGTCAGTCTCTGCTTGGGGCTACTTCAATAGGACACAAACCATAGCGATAGAACTTGGAACTACATTCTTGTGCCAAGTTTCAAAGAGCTAGCATAAACCGTGTTTGATTTAGAGTTCCAACTACATGTATCCATATAGGAGAAAACAGAGTGAAACCTAAACATGAAAACGGTTACTGCAAAGGAACGGTTTAACCTAGAAGAACGAAATTTGGTGAACCAAGTGGGATTGGTGTACTGATCATTACCTGCCAGTATCATCAAGATTGGGTGAAAAAATGTTTGCTGAGATTTCAGGAAACTCGTAGTTTTTTGGAAGCTTGGCAACCCATTCAATGAAAGTGATTCTCGTCAGTCTCTGCTTGGGGCTACTTCAGTGGGACACAGACCATAGCGATAGAACCTGGAACTACATTATTGTGCCAAGTTTCAAAGAGCTAGCACAAACCGTGTTTGATTTAGAGTTCCAACTACATGTATCATATAGGAGAAAACAGAGTGAAACCTAAACATGAAAACGGTTACTGCAAATGAACGGTTTAACCTAGAAGAAAGAAATTTGGTGAGCCAAGTGGGACTGGTGTACGGATCATTACCTGCAAGTATCATCAAGATTGGGTGAAAAAATATTTGCTGAGATTTCAGGAAACTCGTAGTTTTTTGGAAGCTTGGCAACCCCTTTCAATGAAAGTGATTCTCGTCAGTCTCTGCTTGGGGCTACTTCAATAGGACACAAACCATAGCGATAGAACTTGGAACTACATTTTTGTGCCAAGTTTCAAAGAGCTAGCACAAACCGTGTTTGATTTAGAGTTCCAACTACATGTATCCATATAGGAGAAAACAGAGTGAAACCTAAACATGAAAACGGTTACTGCAAAGGAACGGTTTAACCTAGAAGAACGAAATTTGATGAGCCAAGTGGGATTGGTGTACTGATCATTACCTGCCAGTATCATCAAGATTGGGTGAAAAAATGTTTGCTGAGATTTCAGGAAACTCGTAGTTTTTTGGAAGCTTGGCAACCCCATTCAATGAAAGTGATTCTCGTCAGTCTCTGCTTGGGGCTACTTCAGTAGGACAGAAACCATAGCGATAGAACCTGGAACTATATTATTGTGCCATGTTTCAAAGAGCTAGCACAAACCGTGTTTGATTTAGAGTTCCAACTACATGTACCATATAGGAGAAAACAGAGTGAAACCTAAACATGAAAACGGTTACTGCAAATGAACGGTTTAACCTAGAAGAAAGAAATTTGGTGAGCCAAGTGGGACTGCTGTACGGATCATTACCTGCAAGTATCATCAAGATTGGGTGGTAAAATGTTTGCTGAGATTTCAGGAAACTCGTAATTTTGGAAGCTTGGCAACCCCATTCAATGAAAGTTATTCTCGTTAGTCTCTGCTTGGGGCTACTTCAGTAGGACACAAACCATAGCGATAGACCCTGGAACTACATTATTGTGCCAAGTTTCAAAGAGCTACCACAAACCGTGTTTGATTTAGAGTTCCAACTACATGTATCCATATAGGAGAAAACAGAGTGAAACCTAAACATGAAAACGGTTACTGCAAATGAACGGTTTAACCTAGAAGAAAGAAATTTGGTGAGCCAAATGGGACTGTTGTACGGATCATTACCTGCAAGTATCATCAAGATTGGGTTAAAAAATGTTTGCTGAGATTTCAGGAAACTCGTTGTTTTTTGGAAGCTTGGCAACCCCTTTCAATGAAAGTGATTCTCCTCAGTCTCTGCTTGGGGTTACTTCAGTAGGACACAAACCATAGCGATAGAACCTGGAACTACATTATTGTGCCAAGTTTCAAAGAGCTAGCACAAACCGTGTTTGATTTAGAGTTCCAACTACATGTATCCATATAGGAGAAAACAGAGTGAAACCTAAAAATGAAAACGGTTACTGCAAAGAACGGTTTAACCTAGAAGAACGAAATTTGGTGAGCCAAGTGGGATTGGTGTACGGATCATTACCTGCAAGTATCATCAAGATTGGGTGAAGAACTGTTTGCTGAGATTTCAGGAAACTCGTAGTTTTTTGGAAACTTGGCAACCCCATTCAATGAAAGTGATTCTTGTCAGTCTCTGCTTGGGGCTACAATCGGACACAAACCATAGCGATAGACTTGGAACTACATTCTTGTGCCAAGTTTCAAAGAGCTAGCACAAACCGTGTTTGATTTAGAGTTCCACCTACATGTCTCCATATAGGAGAAAACAGAGTGAACCTAAAAATGAAAACGGTTACTGCAAAGGAACGGTTTAACCTAGAAGAACGAAATTTGGTGAGCCAAGTGGGATTGGTGTACGGATCATTACCTGCAAGTATCATCAAGATTGGGTGAAAAACTGTTTGCTGAGATTTCAGGAAACTCGTAGATTTTTTGGAAGCTTGGCAACCCCTTTGAACGGAAAGTGATTCTCGTCAGTCTCTGCTTGGGGCTACTTCAGTAGGACACAAACCATAGCGATAGAACCTGGAACTACATTATTGTGCCAAGTTTCAAAGAGCTTGCACAAACCGTGTTTGAATTTAGAGTTCCAACTACATGTATCCATATAGGAGAAAACAGAGTGAAACCTAAACATGAAAACGGTTTGCTGCAAAGGAACGGTTTAACCTAGAAGAACGAAATTTGGTGAGCCAAGTGGGAATGGTGTACTGATCATTACCTGCCAGTATCATCAAGATTGGGTGAAAAATGTTTGCTGAGATTTCAGGAAACTCGTAGTTTTTTGGAAGCTTGGCAACCCCATTCAATGAAAGTGATTCTCGTCAGTCTCTGCTTGGGGCTACTTCAGTAGGACACAAACCATAGCGATAGAACCTGGAACTACATTATTGTGCCAAGTTTCAAAGAGCTAGCACAAACCGTGTTTGATTTAGAGTTCCAAACTACATGTATCCATATAGGAGAAAACAGAGTGAAACCTAAACATGAAAACGGTTACTGCAAAGGAATGGTTTAACCTAGAAGAACGAAATTTGGTGAGCCAAGTGGGATTGGTGTACTGATCATTACTTTCCAGTATCATCAAGATTGGGTGAAGAAGTGTTTGCTGAGATTTCAGGAAACTCGTAGTTTTTTGGAAGCTTGGCAACCACATTCAATGAAAGTGATTCTAGTCAGTCTCTGCTTGGGGCTACTTCAATAGGACACAAACCATAGCGATAGAACTTGGAACTATATTATTGTGCCAAGTTTCAAAGAGCTAGCACAAACCGTGTTTGATTTAGAGTTCCAACTACATGTATCCATATAGGAGAAAACAGAGTGAAACCTAAAAATGAAAACGGTTACTGCAAAGGAACGGTTTAACCTAGAAGAACGAAATTTGGTGAGCCAAGTGGGATTGGTGTACTGATCATTACCTGCAAGTATCATCAAGATTGGGTGAAAAAATGTTTGCTGAGATTTCAGGAAACTCGTAGTTTTTGCAAGCTTGGCAACCCCTTTCAATGAAAGTGATTCTCGTCAGTCTCTGCTTGGGGCTACTTCAATAGGACACAAACCATAGCGATAGAACTTGGAACTACATTCTTGTGCCAAGTTTCAAAGAGCTAGCATAAACCGTGTTTGATTTAGAGTTCCAACTACTTGTATCCATATAGGAGAAAACAGAGTGAAACCTAAACATGAAAACGGTTACTGCAAAGGAACGGTTTAACCTAGAAGAACGAAATTTGGTGAGCCAAGTGGGATTGGTGTACTGATCATTACCTGCCAGTATCATCAAGATTGGGTGAAAAAATGTTTGCTGAGATTTCAGGAAACTCGTAGTTTTTTGGAAGCTTGGCAACCCCATTCAATGAAAGTGATTCTCGTCAGTCTCTGCTTGGGGCTACTTCAGTGGGACACAAACCATAGCGATAGAACCTGGAACTACATTATTGTGCCAAGTTTCAAAGAGCTACCACAAACCGTGTTTGATTTAGAGTTCCAACTACCTGTATCATATAGGAGAAAACAGAGTGAAACCTAAACATGAAAACGGTTACTGCAAATGAACGGTTTAACCTAGAAGAAAGAAATTTGGTGAGCCAAGTGGGACTGGTGTACGGATCATTACCTGCAAGTATCATCAAGATTGGGTGAAAAAATGTTTGCTGAGATTTCAGGAAACTCGTAGTTTTTTGGAAGCTTGGCAACCCCTTTCAATGAAAGTGATTCTCGTCAGTCTCTGCTTGGGGCTACTTCAATAGGACAGAAACCATAGCGATAGAACTTGGAACTACATTCTTGTGCCAAGTTTCAAAGAGCTAGCACAAACCGTGTTTGATTTAGAGTTCCAACTACATGTATCCATATAGGAGAAAACAGAGTGAAACCTAAACATGAAAACGGTTACTGCAAAGGAACGGTTAACCTAGAAGAACGAAATTTGGTGAGCCAAGTGGGATTGGTGTACTGATCATTACCTGCCAGTATCATCAAGATTGGGTGAAAAAATGTTTGCTGAGATTTCAGGAAACTCGTAGTTTTTTTGAAGCTTGGCAACCCCATTCAATGAAAGTGATTCTCGTCAGTCTCTGCTTGGGGCTACTTCAGTAGGACAGAAACCATAGCGATAGAACCTGGAACTACATTATTGTGCCAAGTTTCAAAGAGCTTGCACAAACCGTGTTTGATTTAGAGTTCCAACTACATGTATCCATATAGGAGAAAACAGAGTGAAACCTAAACATGAAAACGGTTACTGCAAAGGAACGGTTTAACCTAGAAGAACGAAATTTGGTGAGCCAAGTGGGATTGGTGTACTGATCATTACTTTCCAGTATCATCAAGATTGGGTGAAGAAGTTGTTTGCTGAGATTTCAGGAAACTCGTAGTTTTTTGGAAGCTTGGCAACCACATTCAATGAAAGTGATTCTAGTCAGTCTCTGCTTGGGGCTACTTCAATAGGACAAAACCATAGCGATAGAACTTGGAACTATTTTATTGTGCCAAGTTTCAAAGAGCTAGCACAAACCGTGTTTGATTTAGAGTTCCAACTACATGTATCCATATAGGAGAAAACAGAGTGAAACCTAAAAATGAAAACGGTTACTGCAAAGGAACGGTTTAACCTAGAAGAACGAAATTTGGTGAGCCAAGTGGGATTGGTGTACTGATCATTACCTGCAAGTATCATCAAGATTGGGTGAAAAAATGTTTGCTGAGATTCAGGAAACTCGTAGTTTTTGCAAGCTTGGCAACCCCTTTCAATGAAAGTGATTCTCGTCAGTCTCTGCTTGGGGCTACTTCAATAGGACACAACCATAGCGATAGAACTTGGAACTACATTCTTGTGCCAAATTTCAAAGAGCTAGCATAAACCGTGTTTGATTTAGAGTTCCAACTACATGTATCCATATAGGAGAAAACAGAGTGAAACCTAAACATGAAAACAGTTACTGCAAAGGAACGGTTTAACCTAGACGAACGAAATTTGGTGAGCCAAGTGGGATTGGTGTACTGATCATTACCTGCCAGTATCATCAAGATTGGGTGAAAAAATGTTTGCTGAGATTTCAGGAAACTCGTAGTTTTTTGGAAGCTTGGCAACCCCATTCAATGAAAGTGATTCTCGTCAGTCTCTGCTTGGGGCTACTTCAGTGGGACACAGACCATAGCGATAGAACATGGAACTACATTATTGTGCCAAGTTTCAAAGAGCTACCACAAACCGTGTTTGATTTAGAGTTCCAACTACATGTATCATATAGGAGAAAACAGAGTGAAACCTAAACATGAAAACGGTTACTGCAAATGAACGGTTTAACCTAGAAGAAAGAAATTTGGTGAGCCAAGTGGGACTGGTGTACGGATCATTACCTGCAAGTATCATCAAGATTGGGTGAAAAAATGTTTGCTGAGATTTCAGGAAACTCGTAGTTTTTTGGAAGCTTGGCAACCCCTTTCAATGAAAGTGATTCTCGTCAGTCTCTGCTTGGGGCTACTTCAATAGGACAGAAACCATAGCGATAGAACTTGGAACTACATTCTTGTGCCAAGTTTCAAAGAGCTAGCACAAACCGTGTTTGATTTAGAGTTCCAACTACATGTATCCATATAGGAGAAAACAGAGTGAAACCTAAACATGAAAACGGTTACTGCAAAGGAACGGTTTAACCTAGAAGAACGAAATTTGGTGAGCCAAGTGGGATTGGTGTACTGATCATTACCTGCCAGTATCATCAAGATTGGGTGAAAAATGTTTGCTGAGATTTCAGGAAACTCGTAGTTTTTTGGAAGCTTGGCAACCCCATTCAATGAAAGTGATTCTCGTCAGTCTCTGCTTGGGGCTACTTCAGTAGGACAGAAACCATAGCGATAGAACCTGGAACTACATTATTGTGCCAAGTTTCAAAGAGCTAGCACAAACCGTGTTTGATTTAGAGTTCCAACTACATGTAACATATAGGAGGAAAACAGAGTGAAACCTAAACATGAAAACGGTTACTGCAAATGAACGGTTTAACCTAGAAGAAAGAAATTTGGTGAGCCAAGTGGGACTGCTGTACGGATCATTACCTGCAAGTATCATCAAGATTGGGTGGTAAAATGCTTGCTGAGATTTCAGGAAACTCGTAGTTTTTTGGAAGCTTGGCAACCCCATTCAATGAAAGTGATTCTCGTTAGTCTCTGCTTGGGGCTCCTTCAGTAGGACACAAACCATAGCGATAGACCCTGGAACTACATTATTGTGCCAAGTTTCAAAGAGCTAGCACAAACCGTGTTTGATTTAGAGTTCCAACTACATGTATCCATATAGGAGAAAATAGAGTGAAACCTAAACATGAAAACGGTTACTGCAAATGAACGGTTTAACCTAGAAGAAAGAAATTTGGTGAGCCAAGTGGGACTGGTGTACGGATCATTACCTGCAAGTATCATCAAGATTGGGTGAAAAAATGTTTGCTGAGATTTCAGGAAACTCGTAGTTTTTTGGAAGCTTGGCAACCCCATTCAATGAAAGTGATTCTCGTTAGTCTCTGCTTGGGGCTCCTTCAGTAGGACACAAACCATAGCGATAGACCCTGGAACTACATTATTGTGCAAGTTCAAAGAGCTAGCACAAACCGTGTTTGATTTAGAGTTCCAACTACATGTATCCATATAGGAGAAAACAGAGTGATACTAAACATGAAAACGGTTACTGCAAATGAACGGTTTAACCTAGAAGAAAGAAATTTGGTGAGCCAAGTGGGACTGGTGTACGGATCATTACCTGCAAGTATCATCAAGATTGGGTGAAAAAAGGTTTGCTGAGACTTCAGGAAACTCGTAGTTTTTTGGAAGCTTGGCAACCCCATTCAATGAAAGTGATTCTCGTCAGTCTCTGCTTGGGGCTACTTCAGTAGGACACAAACCATAGCGATAGAACCTGGAACTACATTCTTGTGCCAAGTTTCAAAGAGCTAGCACAACCGTGTTTGATTTAGAGTTCCAACTACATGTATCATATAGGAGAAAACAGAGTGAAACCTAAACATGAAAACGGTTACTGCAAATGAACGGTTTAACCTAGAAGAAAGAAATTTGGTGAGCAAAGTGGGACTGGTGTACGGATCATTACCTGCAAGTATCATCAAGATTGGATGGAAAAATGTTTGCTGAGATTTCAGGAAACTCGTAGTTTTTTGGAAGCTTGGCAACCCCTTTCAATGAAAGTGATTCTCGTCAGTCTCTGCTTGGGGCTACTTCAGTAGGACAGAAACCATAGCGATAGAACTTGGAATTACATTCTTGTGCCAAGTTTCAAAGAGCTAGCACAAACCGTGTTTGATTTAGAGTTCCAACTACATGTATCCATATAGGAGAAAACAGAGTGAAACCTAAACATGAAAACGGTTACTGCAAAGGAACGGTTTAACCTAGAAGAACGACATTTGGTGAGCCAAGTGGGATTGGTGTACTGATCATTACCTGCCAGTATCATCATGATTGGGTGAAAAAATGTTTGCTGAGATTTCAGGAAACTCGTAGTTTTTTGGAAGCTTGGCAACCCCATTCAATGAAAGTGATTCTCGTCAGTCTCTGCTTGGGGCTACTTCAGTAGGACACAAACCATAGTGATAGAACCTGGAACTACATTATTGTGCCAACTTTCAAAGAGCTAGCACAAACCGTGTTTGATTTAGAGTTCCAACTACATGTATCCATATAGGAGAAAACAGAGTGAAACCTAAACATGAAAACGGTTACTGCAAATGAACGGTTTAACCTAGAAGAAAGAAATTTGGTGAGCCAAGTGGGACTGGTGTACGGATCATTACCTGCCAAGTATCATCAAGATTGGGTGAAAAAATGTTTGCTGAGATTTCAGGAAACTCGTAGTTTTTTGGAAGTTTGGCAACCCCATTCAATGAAAGTGATTCTCGTCAGTCTCTGCTTGGGGCTACTTCAGTAGGACACAAACCATAGCGATAGACCTTGGAACTACATTATTGTGAGAACTTTCAAAGAGCTAGCCACAAACCGTGTTTGATTTAGAGTTCCAACTACATGTATCCATATAAAAGAAAACAGAGTGAAACCTAAACATGAAAACGGTTTCTGCAAATGAACGGTTTAACATAGAAGAAAGAAATTTGGTGATCCAAGTGGGACTGGTGTACTGATCATTACCTGCCAGTATCATCAAGATTGGGTGAAAAAATGTTTGCTGAGATTTCAGGAAACTCGTAGCTTTTTGGAAGCTTGGCAACCCCATTCAATGAAAGTGATTCTCGTCAGTCTCTGCTTGGGGCTACTTCAGTAGGACACAAACCATAGCGATAGAACCTGGAACTACATTATTGTGCCAAGTTTCAAAGAGCTAGCACAATCCGTGTTTGATTTAGAGTTCCAACTACATGTATCCATATAGGAGAAAACAGAGTGAAACCTAAACATGAAAACGGTTACTGCAAAGTAACGGTTTAACCTAGAAGAAAGAAATTTGGTGAGCCAAGTGGGATTGGTGTACTGATCATTATCTGCAAGTATCATCAAGATTGGGTGAAAAATGTTTGCTGAGATTTCAGGAAACTCGTAGTTTTTTGGAAGCTTGGCAACCCCTTTCAAAGAAAGTGATTCTCGTCAGTCTCTGCTTGGGGCTACTTCAGTAGGACACAAACCATAGCGATAGAACATGGAACTACATTATTGTGCCAAGTTTCAAAGAGCTAGCACAAACCGTGTTTGATTTAGAGTTCCAACTACATGTATCCATATAGGAGAAAACAGAGTGAAACCTAAAAATGAAAACGGTTACTGCAAAGGAACGGTTTAACCTAGAAGAACGAAATTTGGTGAGCCAAGTGGGATTGGTGTACTGATCTTTACTTTCCAGTATCATCAAGATTGGGTGAAGAAGTGTTTGCTGAGATTTCAGGAAACTCGTAGTTTTTTGGAAGCTTGGCAACCACATTCAATGAAAGTGATTCTAGTCAGTCTCTGCTTGGGGCTACTTCAATAGGACACAAACCATAGCGATAGAACTTGGAACTACATTATTGTGCCAAGTTTCAAAGAGCTAGCACAAACCGTGTTTGATTTAGAGTTCCAACTACATGTATCCATATAGGAGAAAACAGAGTGAAACCTAAACATGAAAACGGTTACTGCAAAGGAACGGTTTAACCTAGAAGAACGAAATTTGGTGAGCCAAGTGGGATTGGTGTACTGATAATTACCTGCAAGTATCATCAAGATTGGGTGAAAAAATGTTTGCTGAGATTTCAGGAACTCGTAGTTTTTTGGAAGCTTGGCAACCCCATTCAATGAAAGTGATTCTCGTTAGTCTCTGCTTGGGGCTACTTCAGTAGGACACAAACCATAGCGATAGACCCTGGAACTACATTATTGTGCCAAAGTTTCAAAGAGCTAGCACAAACAGTGTTTGATTTAGAGTTCCAACTACATGTATCCATATAGGAGAAAACAGAGTGAAACCTAACATGAAAACGGTTACTGCAAATGAACGGTTTAACATAGAAGAAAGAAATTTGGTGAGCCAAGTGGGACTGGTGTACGGATCATTACCTGCAGTATCATCAAGATTGGGTGAAAAAATGTTTGCTGAGATTTCAGGAAACTCGTAGTTTTTTGGAAGCTTGGCAACCCCTTTCAACGAAAGTGATTCTCGTCAGTCTCTGCTTGGGGCTACTTCAGTAGGACACAAACCATAGTGATAGAACCTGGAACTACATTATTTTGCCAAGTTTCAAAGAGCTAGCACAAAACCGTGTTTGATTTAGAGTTCCAACTACATGTATCCATATAGGAGAAAACAGAGTGAAACTAAAAATGAAAACGGTTACTGCAAAGGAACGGTTTAACCTAGAAGAACGAAATTTGGTGAGCCAAGTGGGATTGGTGTACTGATCATTACTTTCCAGTATCATCAAGATTGGGTGAAGAAGTGTTTGCTGAGATTTCAGGAAACTCGTAGTTTTTTGGAAGCTTGGCAACCACATTCAATGAAAGTGATTCTAGTCAGTCTCTGCTTGGGGCTACTTCAATAGGACACAAACCATAGCGATAGAACTTGGAACTACATTCTTGTGCCAAGTTTCAAAGAGCTAGCACAAACCGTGTTTGATTTAGAGTTCCAACTACATGTATCCATATAGGAGAAAACAGAGTGAAACCTAAAAATGAAAACGGTGACTGCAAAGGAACGGTTTAACCTAGAAGAACGAAATTTGGTGAGCCAAGTGGGATTGGTGTACTGATCATTACCGGCAAGTATCATCAAGATTGGGTGAAAAAATGTTTGCTGAGATTTCAGGAAACTCGTAGTTTTTTGGAAGCTTGGCAACCCCATTCAATGAAAGTGATTCTCGTCAGTCTCTGCTTGGGGCTACTTCAGTAGGACACAAACCATAGCGATAGAATTTGGAACTACATTATTGTGCCAAGTTTCAAAGAGCTAGCACAAACCGTGTTTGATTTAGAGTTCCAACTACATTTATCCATTAGGAGAAAACAGAGTGAAACCTAAAAATGAAAACGGTAACTGCAAAGGAACGGTTTAACCTAGAAGAACGAAATTTGGTGAGCCAAGTGGGATTGGTGTACTGATCATTACCTGCAAGTATCATCAAGATTGGGTGAAAAAATGTTTGCTGAGATTTCAGGAAACTCGTCGTTTTTTGGAAGCTTGGCAACCCCATTCAATGAAAGTGATTCTCGTCAGTCTCTGCTTGGGGCTACTTCAGTAGGACACAAACCATAGCGATAGACCCTGGAACTACATTATTGTGCCAGGTTTGAAAGAGGTAGCACAAACCGTGTTTGATTTAGAGTTCCAACTACATGTATCCATATAGGAGAAAACAGAGTGAAACCTAAACATGAAAACGGTTACTGCAAATGAACGGTTTAACCTAGAAGAAAGAAATTTGGTGAGCCAAGTGGGACTGGTGTACGGATCATTACCTGCAAGTATCATCAATATTGGGTGAAAAAATGTTTGCTGAGATTTCAGGAACTCGTAGTTTTTTGGAAGCTTGGCAACCCCTTTCAATGAAAGTGATTCTCGTCAGTCTCTGCTTGGGGCTACTTCAATAGGACACAAACCATAGCGATAGAACTTGGAACTACATTCTTGTGCCAAGTTTCAAAGAGCTAGCACAAACCGTGTTTGATTTAGAGTTCCAACTACATGTATCCATATAGGAGAAACAGAGTGAAACCTAAACATGAAAACGGTTACTGCAAAGGAACGGTTTAACCTAGAAGAACGAAATTTGGTGAGCCAAGTGGGATTGGTGTACTGATCATTACCTGCCAGTATCATCAAGATTGGGTGAAAAAATGTTTGCTGAGATTTCAGGAAACTCGTAGTTTTTTGGAAGCTTGGCAACCCCATTCAATGAAAGTGATTCTCGTCAGTCTCTGCTTGGGGCTACTTCAGTAGGACACAAACCATAGCGATAGAACCTGGAACTACATTATTGTGCCAACTTTCAAAGAGCTAGCACAAACCGTGTTTGATTTAGAGTTCCAACTACATGTATCCATATAGGAGAAAACAGAGTGAAACCTAAACATGAAAACGGTTACTGCAAATGAACGGTTTAACCTAGAAGAAAGAAATTTGGTGAGCCAAGTGGGACTGGTGTACGGATCATTACCTGCAAGTATCATCAAGATTGGGTGAAAAAATGTTTGCTGAGATTTCAGGAAACTCGTAGTTTTTTGGAAGTTTGGCAACCCCATTCAATGAAAGTGATTTCTCGTCAGTCTCTGCTTGGGGCTACTTCAGTAGGACACAAACCATAGCGATAGACCTTGGAACTACATTATTGTGCCAACTTTCAAAGAGCTAGCACAACCGTGTTTGATTTAGAGTTCCAACTACATGTATCCATATAAAAGAAAACAGAGTGAAACCTAAACATGAAAACGGTTTCTGCAAATGAACGGTTTAACATAGAAGAAAGAAATTTGGTGATCCAAGTGGGACTGGTGTACTGATCATTACCTGCCAGTATCATCAAGATTGGGTGAAAAAATGTTTGCTGAGATTTCAGGAAACTCGTAGCTTTTTGGAAGCTTGCCAACCCCATTCAATGAAAGTGATTCTCGTCAGTCTCTGCTTGGGGCTACTTCAGTAGGACACAAACCATAGCGATAGAACCTGGAACTACATTATTGTGCCAAGTTTCAAAGAGCTAGCACAATCCGTGTTTGATTTAGAGTTCCAACTACATGTATCCATATAGGAGAAAACAGAGTGAAACCTAAACATGAAAACGGTTACTGCAAAGTAACGGTTTAACCTAGAAGAAAGAAATTTGGTGAGCCAAGTGGGATTGGTGTACTGATCATTATCTGCAAGTATCATCAAGATTGGGTGAAAAAATGTTTGCTGAGATTTCAGGAAAATCGTAGTTTTTTGGAAGCTTGGCAACCCCTTTCAAGAAAGTGATTCTCGTCAGTCTCTGCTTGGGGCTACTTCAGTAGACACAAACCATAGCGATAGAACCTGGAACTACATTATTGTGCCAAGTTTCAAAGAGCTAGCACAAACCGTGTTTGATTTAGAGTTCCAACTACATGTATCCATATAGGAGAAAACAGAGTGAAACCTAAAATGAAAACGGTTACTGCAAAGGAACGGTTTAACCTAGAAGAACGAAATTTGGTGAGCCAAGTGGGATTGGTGTACTGATCATTACTTTCCAGTATCATCAAGATTGGGTGAAGAAGTGTTTGCTGAGATTTCAGGAAACTCGTAGTTTTTTGGAAGCTTGGCAACCACATTCAATGAAAGTGATTCTAGTCAGTCTCTGCTTGGGGCTACTTCAATAGGACACAAACCATAGCGATAGAACTTGGAACTACATTATTGTGCCAAGTTTCAAAGAGCTAGCACAAACCGTGTTTGATTTAGAGTTCCAACTACATGTATCCATATAGGAGAAAACAGAGTGAAACCTAACATGAAAACGGTTACTGCAAAGGAACGGTTTAACCTAGAAGAACGAAATTTGGTGAGCCAAGTGGGATTGGTGTACTGATAATTACCTGCAAGTATCATCAAGATTGGGTGAAAAAATGTTTGCTGAGATTTCAGGAAACTCGTAGTTTTTTGAAGGCTTGGCAACCCCATTCAATGAAAGTGATTCTCGTTAGTCTCTGCTTGGGGCTACTTCAGTAGGACACAAACCATAGCGATAGACCCTGGAACTACATTATTGTGCCAAGTTTCAAAGAGCTAGCACAAACCGTGTTTGATTTAGAGTTCCAACTACATGTATCCATATAGGAGAAAACAGAGTGAAACCTAAACATGAAAACGGTTACTGCAAATGAACGGTTTAACCTAGAAGAAGAAATTTGGTGAGCCAAGTGGGACTGGTGTACGGATCATTACCTGCAAGTATCATCAAGATTGGGTGAAAAAATGTTTGCTGAGATTTCAGGAAACTCGTAGTTTTTTGGAAGCTTGGCAACCCCTTTCAACGAAAGTGATTCTCGTCAGTCTCTGCTTGGGGCTACTTCAGTAGGACACAAACCATAGCGATAGAACCTGGAACTACATTATTTTGCCAAGTTTCAAAGAGCTAGCACAAACCGTGTTTGATTTAGAGTTCCAACTACATGTATCCATATAGGAGAAAACAGAGTGAACCTAAAAATGAAAACGGTTACTGCAAAGGAACGGTTTAACCTAGAAGAACGAAATTTGGTGAGCCAAGTGGGATTGGTGTACTGATCATTACTTTCCAGTATCATCAAGATTGGGTGAAGAAGTGTTTGCTGAGATTTCAGGAAACTCGTAGTTTTTTGGAAGCTTGGCAACCACATTCAATGAAAGTGATTCTAGTCAGTCTCTGCTTGGGGCTACTTCAATAGGACACAAACCATAGCGATAGAACTTGGAACTACATTCTTGTGCCAAGTTTCAAAGAGCTAGCACAAACCGTGTTTGATTTAGAGTTCCAACTACATGTATCCATATAGGAGAAAACAGAGTGAAACCTAAAAATGAAAAACGGTGACTGCAAAGGAACGGTTTAACCTAGAAGAACGAAATTTGGTGAGCCAAGTGGGATTGGTGTACTGATCATTACCGGCAAGTATCATCAAGATTGGGTGAAAAAATGTTTGCTGAGATTTCAGGAAACTCGTAGTTTTTTGGAAGCTTGGCAACCCCATTCAATGAAAGTGATTCTCGTCAGTCTCTGCTTGGGGCTACTTCAGTAGGACACAAACCATAGCGATAGAATTTGGAACTACATTATTGTGCCAAGTTTCAAAGAGCTAGCACAAACCGTGTTTGATTTAGAGTTCCAACTACATTTATCCATTAGGAGAAAACAGAGTGAAACCTAAAAATGAAAACGGTAACTGCAAAGGAACGGTTTAATCTAGAAGAACGAAATTTGGTGAGCCAAGTGGGATTGGTGTACTGATCATTACCTGCAAGTATCATCAAGATTGGGTGAAAAAATGTTTGCTGAGATTTCAGGAAACTCGTCGTTTTTTGGAAGCTTGGCAACCCCATTCAATGAAAGTGATTCTCGTCAGTCTCTGCTTGGGGCTACTTCAGTAGGACACAAACCATAGCGATAGACCCTGGAACTACATTATTGTGCCAGGTTTGAAAGAGGTAGCACAAACCGTGTTTGATTTAGAGTTCCAAACTACATGTATCCATATAGGAGAAAACAGAGTGAAACCTAAACATGAAAACGGTTACTGCAAATGAACGGTTTAACCTAGAAGAAAGAAATTTGGTGAGCCAAGTGGGACTGGTGTACGGATCATTACCTGCAAGTATCATCAATATTGGGTGAAAAAATGTTTGCTGAGATTTCAGGAAACTCGTAGTTTTTTGGAAGCTTGGAAACCCCTTTCAATGAAAGTGATTCTAGTCAGTCTCTGCTTGGGGCTACTTCAATAGGACACAAACCATAGCGATAGAACCTGGAACTACATTCTTGTGCCAAGTTTCAAAGAGCTAGCACAAACCGTGTTTGATTTAGAGTTCCAACTACATGTATCCATATAGGAGAAAACAGAGTGAAACCTAAACATGAAAACGGTTACTGCAAAGGAACGGTTTATCCTAGAAGAACGAAATTTGGTGAGCCAAGTGGGATTGGTGTACTGATCATTACCTGCCAGTATCAGCAAGATTGGGGTGAAAAAATGTTTGCTGAGATTTCAGGAAACACGTAGTTTTTTGGAAGCTTGGCAACCCCATTCAATGAAAGTGATTCTCGTCAGTCTCTGCTTGGGGCTACTTCAGTAGGACACAAACCATAGCGATAGAACCTGGAATTACATTATTGTGCCAAGTTTCAAAGAGCTAGCACAAACCGTGTTTGATTTAGAGTTCCAACTACATGTATCCATATAGGAGAAACAGAGTGAAACCTAAACATGAAAACGGTTACTGCAAATGAACGGTTTAACCTCGAAGAAAGAAATTTGGTGAGCCAAGTGGGACTGCTGTACGGATCATTACCTGCAAGTATCATCAAGATTGGGTGAAAAAATGTTTGCTGAGATTTCAGGAAACTCGTAGTTTTTTGGAAGCTTGGCAACCCCTTTCAATGAAAGTGATTCTCGTCAGTCTCTGCGTGGGGATACTTCAATAGGACATAAACGATAGCGATAGAACTTGGAACTACATTATTGTGCCAGGTTTGAAAGAGGTAGCACAAACCGTGTTTGATTTAGAGTTCCAACTACATGTATCCATATAGGAGAAAACAGAGTGAAACCTAAAAATCAAAACGGTTTACTACAAAGGAACGGTTTAACCAAGATGAACGAAATTTGGTGAGTCAAGTGGTGTTGGTGCACGGATCATTACCTGCCACTATTATCAAGATTGGGTGAAAAAATGTTTGCTGAGATGTCAGGAATCTCGTAGTTTTTTGGAAGCTAGGCAACCCCTTTCAATGAAAGTGATTCTCATCAGTCTCTGCTTGGGGCTACTTCAATAGGACACAAACCATAGCGATAGAACCTGGAACTACATTATTGTGCCAAGTTTCAAAGAGCTAGCACAAACCGTGTTTGATTTAGAGTTCCAACTACATGTATCCATATAGGAGAAAACAGAGTGAAACCTAAACATGAAAACGGTTACTGCAAATGAACGGTTTAACCTAGAAGAAAGAAATTTGGTGAGCCAAGTGGGACTGGTGTACGGATCATTACCTGCAAGTATCATCAAGATTGGGTGAAAAAATGTTTGCTGAGATTTCAGGAAACTCGTAGTTTTTTGGAAGCTTGGCAACCCCTTTCAAAGAAAGTGATTCTCGTCAGTCTCTGCTTGGGGCTACTTCAGTAGGACACAAACCATAGCGATAGAACCTGGAACTACATTATTGTGCCAAGTTTCAAAGAGCTAGCACAAACCGTGTTTGATTTAGAGTTCCAACTACATGTATCCATATAGGAGAAAACAGAGTGAAACCTAAAAATGAAAACGGTTACTGCAAAGGAACGGTTTAACCTAGAAGAACGAAATTTGGTGAGCCAAGTGGGATTGGTGTACTGATCATTACTTTCCAGTATCATCAAGATTGGGTGAAGAAGTGTTTGCTGAGATTTCAGGAAACTCGTAGTTTTTTGGAAGCTTGGCAACCACATTCAATGAAAGTGATTCTAGTCAGTCTCTGCTTGGGGCTACTTCAATAGGACACAAACCATAGTGATAGAACTTGGAACTACATTATTGTGCCAAGTTTCAAGAGCTAGCACAAACCGTGTTTGATTTAGAGTTCCAACTACATGTATCCATATAGGAGAAAACAGAGTGAAACCTAAACATGAAAACGGTTACTGCAAAGGAACGGTTTAACCTAGAAGAACGAAAAGTGGTGAGGCCAAGTGGGATTGGTGTACTGATAATTACCTGCAAGTATCATCAAGATTGGGTGAAAAAATGTTTGCTGAGATTTCAGGAAACTCGTAGTTTTTTGGAAGCTTGGCAACCCCATTCAATGAAAGTGATTCTCGTTAGTCTCTGCTTGGGGCTACTTCAGTAGGACACAAACCATAGCGATAGACCCTGGAACTACATTATTGTGCCAAGTTTCAAAGTGCTAGCACAAACCGTGTTTGATTTAGAGTTCCAACTACATGTATCCATATAGGAGAAAACAGAGTGAAACCTAAACATGAAAACGGTTACTGCAAATGAACGGTTTAACCTAGACGAAAGAAATTTGGTGAGCCAAGTGGGACTGGTGTACGGATCATTACCTGCAAGTATCATCAAGATTGGGTGAAAAAAATGTTTGCTGAGATTTCAGGAAACTCGTAGTTTTTTGGAAGCTTGGCAACCCCTTTCAACGAAAGTGATTCTCGTCAGTCTCTGCTTGGGGCTACTTCAGTAGGACACAAACCATAGTGATAGAACCTGGAACTACATTATTTTGCCAAGTTTCAAAGAGCTAGCACAAACCGTGTTTGATTTAGAGTTCCAACTACATGTATCCATATAGGAGAAAACAGAGTGAAACCTAAAAATGAAAACGGTTACTGCAAAGGAACGGTTTAACCTAGAAGAACGAAATTTGGTGAGCCAAGTGGGATTGGTGTACTGATCATTACTTTCCAGTATCATCAAGATTGGGTGAAGAAGTGTTTGCTGAGATTTCAGGAAACTCGTAGTTTTTTGGAAGCTTGGCAACCACATTAAATGAAAGTGATCTAGTCAGTCTCTGCTTGGGGCTACTTCAATAGGACACAAACCATAGCGATAGAACTTGGAACTACATTCTTGTGCCAAGTTTCAAAGAGCTAGCACAAACCGTGTTGATTTAGAGTTCCAACTACATGTATCCATATAGGAAGAAAACAGAGTGAAACCTAAAAATGAAAACGGTGACTGCAAAGGAACGGTTTAACCTAGAAGAACGAAATTTGGTGAGCCAAGTGGGATTGGTGTAGTGATCATTACCGGCAAGTATCATCAAGATTGGGTGAAAAAATGTTTGCTGAGATTTCAGGAAACTCGTAGTTTTTTGGAAGCTTGGCAACCCCATTCAATGAAAGTGATTCTCGTCAGTCTCTGCTTGGGGCTACTTCAGTAGGACACAAACCATAGCGATAGAATTTGGAACTACATTCTTGTGCCAAGTTTCAAAGAGCTAGCACAAACCGTGTTTGATTTAGAGTTCCAACTACATGTATCCATATAGGAGAAAACAGAGTGAAACCTAAAAAATGAAAACGGTAACTGCAAAGGAACGGTTTAACCTAGAAGAACGAAATTTGGTGAGCCAAGTGGGATTGGTGTACTGATCATTACCTGCAAGTATCATCAAGATTGGGTGAAAAAATGTTTGCTGAGATTTCAGGAAACTCGTCGTTTTTTGGAAGCTTGGCAAGCCCATTCAATGAAAGTGATTCTCGTCAGTCTCTGCTTGGGGCTACTTCAGTAGGACACAAACCATAGCGATAGACCCTGGAACTACATTATTGTGCCAGGTTTGAAAGAGGTAGCACAAACCGTGTTTGATTTAGAGTTCCAACTACATGTATCCATATAGGAGAAAACAGAGTGAAACCTAAACATGAAAACGGTTACTGCAAATGAACGGTTTAACCTAGAAGAAAGAAATTTGGTGAGCCAAGTGGACTGGTGTACGGATCATTACCTGCAAGTATCATCAAGATTGGGTGAAAAAATGTTTGCTGAGATTTCAGGAAACTCGTAGTTTTTTGGAAGCTTGGCAACCCCCTTTCAATGAAAGTGATTCTCGTCAGTCTCTGCTTGGGGCTACTTCAATAGGACACAAACCATAGCGATAGAACTTGGAACTACATTCTTGTGCCAAGTTTCAAAGAGCTAGCACAAACCGTGTTTGATTTAGAGTTCCAACTACATGTATCCATATAGGAGAAAACAGAGTGAAACCTAAACATGAAAACCGTTACTGCAAAGGAACGGTTTAACCTAGAAGAACGAAATTTGGTGAGCCAAGTGGGATTGGTGTACTGATCATTACCTGCCAGTATCATCAAGATTGGGTGAAAAAATGTTTGCTGAGATTTCAGGAAACGCGTAGTTTTTTGGAAAGCTTGGCAACCCCATTCAATGAAAGTGATTCTCGTCAGTCTGTGCTTGGGGCTACTTCAGTAGGACACAAACCATAGCGATAGAACCTGGAACTACATTATTGTGCCAAGTTTCAAAGAGCTAGCACAAACCGTGTTTGATTTAGAGTTCCAACTACATGTATCCATATAGGAGGAAACAGAGTGAAACCTAAACATGAAAACGGTTACTGCAAATGAACGGTTTAACCTCGAAGAAAGAAATTTGGTGAGCCAAGTGGGACTGCTGTACGGATCATTACCTGCAAGTATCATCAAGATTGGGTGAAAAAATGTTTGCTGAGATTTCAGGAAACTCGTAGTTTTTTGGAAGCTTGGCAACCCCTTTCAATGAAAGTGATTCTCGTCAGTCTCTGCGTGGGGATACTTCAATAGGACATAAACGATAGCGATAGAACTTGGAACTACATTATTGTGCCAGGTTTGAAAGAGGTAGCACAAACCGTGTTTGATTTAGAGTTCCAACTACATGTATCCATATAGGAGAAAACAGTGTGAAACCTAAAAATCAAAACGTTTACTACAAAGGAACGGTTTAACCAAGATGAACGAAATTTGGTGAGTCAAGTGGTGTTGGTGCACGGATCATTACCTGCCACTATTATCAAGATTGGGTGAAAAAATGTTTGCTGAGATGTCAGGAATCTCGTAGTTTTTTGGAAGCTAGGCAACCCCTTTCAATGAAAGTGATTCTCGTCAGTCTCTGCTTGGGGCTACTTCAATAGGACACAAACCATAGCGATAGAACCTGGAACTACATTATTGTGCCAAGTTTCAAAGTGCTAGCACAAACCGTGTTTGATTTAGAGTTCCAACTACATGTATCCATATAGGAGAAAACAGAGTGAAACCTAAACATGAAAACGGTTTCTGCAAATGAACGGTTTAACCTAGAAGAAAGAAATTTGGTGAGCCAAGTGGGACTGGTGTACGGATCATTACCTGCAAGTATCATCAAGATTGGGTGAAAAAATGTTTGCTGAGATTTCAGGAAACTCGTAGTTTTTTGGAAGCTTGGCAACCCCATTCCATGAAAGTGATTCTCGTCAGTCTCTGCTTCGGGCTACTTCAGTAGGACACAAACCATAGCGATAGAACCTGGAACTACATTATTGTGCCAAGTTTCAAAGAGCTAGCACAAACCGTGTTTGATTTAGAGTTCCAACTACATGTATCCATATAGGAGAAAACAGAGTGAAACCTAAAATGAAAACGGTTACTGCAAAGGAACGGTTTAACCAAGAAGAACGAAATTTGGTGAGCCAAGTGGGATTGGTGTACTGATCATTACCTGCCAGTATCATCAAGATTGGGTGAAAAAATGTTTCCTGAGATTTCAGGAAACTCGTAGTTTTTTGGAAGCTTGGCAACCCCATTCAATGAAAGTGATTCTCGTCAGTCTCTGCTTGGGGCTACTGCAGTAGGACACAAACCATAGCGATAGAACCTGGAACTACATTATTGTGCCAAGTTTCAAAGAGCTAGCACAAACCGTGTTTGATATAGAGTTCCAACTACATGTATCCATATAAAAGAAAACAGAGTGAAACCTAAACATGAAAACGGTTACTGCAAATGAACGGTTTAACATAGAAGAAAGAAATTTGGTGATCCAAGTGGGATTGGTGTACTGATCATTACCTGCCAGTATCATCAAGATTGGGTGAAAAAATGTTTGCTGAGATTTCAGGAAACTCGTAGTTTTTTGGAAGGTTGGCAACCGCATTCAATGAAAGTGATTCTCGTCAGTCTCTGCTTGGGGCTACTTCAGTAGGACACAAACCATAGCGATAGAACCTGGAACTACATTATTGTGCCAAGTTTCAAAGAGCTAGCACAAACCATGTTTGATTTAGAGTTCCAACTACATGTATCCATATAGGAGAAAACAGAGTGAAACCTAAACATGTAAACGGTTACTGCAAATGAACGGCTTAACCTAGAAGAAAGAAATTTGGTGAGCCAAGTGGGACTGCTGTACGGATCATTACCTGCAAGTATCATCAAGATTGGCTGAAAAAATGTTTGCTGAGATTTCAGGAAACTCGTAGTTTTTTGGAAGCTTGGCAACCCCTTTCAATGAAAGTGATTCTCGTCAGTCTCTGCTTGGGGCTACTTCAATAGGACACAAACCATAGCGATAGAACTTGGAACTACATTCTTGTGCCAAGTTTCAAAGAGCTAGCAAAAACCGTGTTTGATTTAGAGTTCCAACTACATGTATCCATATAGGAGAAAACAGAGTAAAACCTAAAACATGAAAACGGTTACTGCAAAGGAACGGTTTAACCTAGAAGAACGAAATTTGGTGAGCCAAGTGGGATTGGTGTACTGATCATTACCTGCCAGTATCATCAAGATTGGGTGAAAAATGTTTGCTGAGATTTCAGGAAACTCGTCGTTTTTTGTAAGCTTGGCAACCCCATTCAATGAAAGTGATTCTCGTCAGTCTCTGCTTGGGGCTACTTCAGTAGGACACAAACCATAGCGATAGAACCTGGAACTACATTATTGTGCCAAGTTTCAAAGAGCTAGCACAAATCGTGTTTGATTTAGAGTTCCAACTACATGTATCCATAAAGGAGAAAACAGAGTGAAACCTAAACATGAAAACGGTTACAGCAAAGGAACGGTTTAACCTAGAAGAACGAAATTTGGTGAGCCAAGTGGGATTGGTGGGCTGATCATTAAATGGAAGTATCATCAAGATTGGGTGAAAAATGTTTGCTGAGATTTCAGGAAACTCGTAGTTTTTTGGAAGCTTGGCATCCCATTCAATGAAAGTGATTCTCGTCAGTCTCTGCTTGGGGCTACTTCAATAGGACACAAACCATAGCGATAAAACTTGGAACTACATTATTGTGCCAAGTTTCAAAGAGCTAGCACAAACCGTGTTTGATTTAGAGTTCCAACTATATGTATCCATAAAGAGAAAACAGAGTGAAACCTAAACATGAAAACGGATACTGCAAAGGAACGGTTTAACCTAGAAGAACGAAATTTGGTGAGCCAAGTGGGATTGGTGTACTGATCATTACCTGGCAAGTATCATCAAGATTGGGTGAAAAAATCTTTGCTGAGATTTCAGGAAACTCGTACTTTTGGAAGCTTGGAAACCCCTTTCAATGAAAGTGATTCTCGTCAGTCTCTGCTTGGGGCTTCTTCAATAGGACACAAACCATAGCGATAGAACTTGGAACTACATTATTGTGCCAAGTTTTAAAGAGCTAGCACAAACCGTGTTTGATTTAGAGTTCAACCTACATGTATCCATATAGGAGAAAACAGAGTGAAACCTTAAACATGAAAACGGTTACTGCAAAGGAACGGTTTAACCTAGATGAACGAATTTTGGTGAGCCAAGTGGGATTGGTGTACTGATCATGACCTGCAAGTATCATCAAGATTGGGTGAAAAAATGTTTGCTGAGATTTCAGGAAACTCGTAGTTTTTGGAAGCTTGGCAACCCCTTTCAATGAAAGTGATTCTCCTCAGTCTCTGCTTGGGGCTTCTTCAATAGGACACAGACCATAGTGATAGACTTGGAAGTACATTATTGTGCCAAGTTTCAAAGAGCTAGCACAAACCGTGTTTGATTTAGAGTTCCAACTACATGTATCCATATAGCAGAAAACAGAGTGAAACCTAAACATGAAAACGGTTACTGCAAAGGAACGGTTGAACCTAGATGAACGAAATTTGGTGAGCCAAGTGGGGATTGAGTGTACTGATCTACTAACCTGCCAGTATCATTTAAGATTGGGTGAAAAATGTTTGCTGAGATTTCTGGAAACACGTACTTTTGGGAAGCTTGTCAACCCATTTCAATGAAAGTGATTCTCGTCAGTCTCTGCTTGGGCTACTTCAATAGGACACAAACCATAGTGATAGAATTGGAACTACATTATTGTGCCAAGTTTCAAAGAGCTAGCCAAACCGTGTTTGATTTAGAGTTCCAACTACATGTATCCATATAGGAGAAAACAGAGTGGAACCTAAACATGAAAACGGTTACTGCAAAGGAACGGTTAACCTAGAAGAACGAAATTTGGTGAGCCAAGCGGGATTCATGTACTGATCACTAACTGCAAGTATCATCAAGATTGGGTGAAAAAATGTTTGCTGAGATTTCCGGAATCTCTTACTTTTTGGAAGCTTGGCAACCCCTTTCAATGAAAGTGATTCTCGTCAGTCTCTGCTTGGGGCTTCTTCAATAGGACACAAACCATCGTGATAGAACTTGGAACTTCATTATTGTTCCAAGTTTCAAAGAGCTACCACAAACCATGTTTGATTTAGAGTTCCAAATACATGTATCCATAAAGGAGAAAACAGAGTGAAACCTAAACATGAAAACGGTTACAGCAAAGGAACGGTTTAACCTAGAAGAACGAAATTTGGTGAGCCAAGTGGGATTGGTGGGCTGATCATTACCTGCAAGTATCATCAAGATTGGGTGAAAAAATGTTTGCTGAGATATCCGGAAACTTGTACTTTTTGGAAGCTTGGCAACCCCTTTCAATGAAAGTGATTCTCGTCAGTCTCTGCTTGGGGCTTCTTCATTGGACACAAAGCATAGCGATAGAACTTGGAACTACATTATTTTGCCAAGTTTGAAAGAGCTAGCACAAACCGTGTTTGATTTAGAGTTCCAACTACATGTATCCATATAGGAGAAAACAGAGTGAAACCTAAACACGAAAACGGTTACTGCAAAGGAACGGTTTAACCAAGAAGAACGAAATTTGGTGAGCCAAGTGGGATTGGTGTACTGATCATGACCTGCAAGTATCATCAAGATTGGGTGAAAAAATATTTGCTGAGATTTCAGGAAACTCGTAGTTTTTTGGAAGCTTGGCAACCCTTTAAATGTAAGTGATTCTCGTCAGTCTCTGCTTGGGGCTTCTTCAGTAGGACACAAACCATAGTGATAGAACGTGGAACTACATTATTGTGCCAAGTTTCAAAGAGCTAGCACAAACCGTGTTTGATTTAGAGTTCCAACTACATGTATCCATATAGGAGAAAACAGAGTGAAACCTAAACATGAAAACGGATACTGCAAAGGAACGGTTTAACCTAGAAGAACGAAATTTGGTGAGCCAAGTGGGATTGGTGTACTGATCATGACCTGCAAGTATCATCAAGTTTGGTGAAAAAATGTTTGCTGAGATTTCTGGAAACTCGTAGTTTTTTGGAACCTTGGCAACCCATTTCAATGAAAGTGACTCTCGTCAGTATCTGCTTGGGGCTTCTTCAATAGGACACAAAGCATAGTGATATAGCTTGGAACTACATATTGTGCCAAGTTTCAAAGAGCTAGCACAAACCGTGTTTGATTTAGAGTTCCAAATACATGTATCCATAAAGGAGAAAACAGAGTGAAACCTAAACATGAAAACGGTTACAGCAAAAGGAACGGTTTAACCTAGAAGAACGAAATTTGGTGAGCCAAGCGGGATTCATGTACTGATCACTAACTAGAGGTATCAAAAGATTGGGCGAAAAAATGTTTGCTGAGATTTACGGAAAATCGTACTTTTGGGAAGCTTGGCAACCCTTTTAAATGAAAGTGATTCTCGTCAGTCTCTGCTTGGGGCTTCTTCAGTAGGACACAAACCATAGTGATAGAACTTGGAACTACATTATTGTGCCAAGTTTCAAAGAGCTAGCACAAACCGTGTTTGATTTAGAGTTCCAACTACATGTATCCATATAGGAGAAAACAGAGTGAAACCTAAACATGAAAATGGTTACTGCAAAGGAACGGTTTAACCTAGAAGAACGAAATTTGGTGAGCCAAGTGGGATTGGTGTACTGATCATGACCTGCAAGTATCATCAAGTTTGGGTGAAAAAATGTTTGCTGAGATTTCAGGAAACTCGTAGTTTTTTGGAAGCTTGGCAACCCCTTTCAATGAAAGTGATACTCGTCAGTCTCTGCTTGGGGCTTCTTCAATAGGACACAAAGCATAGTGATATAACTTGGAACTACATTACTTGTGCCAAGTTTCAAAGAGCTAGCACAAACCGTGTTTGATTTAGAGTTCCAACTATATGTATCCATAAAGGAGAAAACAGAGTGAAACCTAAACATGAAAACGGTTACAGCAAAGGGACGGTTTAACCTAGAAGAACGAAATTTGGTGAGCCAAGTGGAATTGGTGTCCTGATCATTAAAGGAAGTATCATCAAGATTGGGTGAAAAAATGTTTGCTGAGATTTCCGGAAACCTGTACTTTTTGGGAAGCTTGGCAACCCCTTTCAATGAAAGTGATTCTCGTCAGTCTCTGCTTGGGGCTTCTTCAATAGGACACAAACCATAGCGATAGAACTTGGAACTACATTATTGTGCCAAGTTTCAAAGAGCTAGCACAAACTGTGTTTGATTTAGAGTTCCAACTACATGTATCCATATAGGAGAAAACAGAGTGAAACCTAAACATGAAAACGGTTACTGCAAAGGAACGGTTTAACCTACATGAACGAAATTTGGTGAGCCAAGTGGGATTGGTGGGCTGATCATTAAAAGGAAGTTTCATAAAGATTGGGTGACAAAATGTTTGCTGAGATTTCCGGAAACTCATACTTTTTGGAAGTGGCAACCCCTTTCAATGAAAGTGATTCTCCTCAGTCTCTGCTTGGGGCTTCTTCAATAGGACACAAACCATAGCGATAGAACTTGAAACTACATTATTGTGCCAAGTTTGCAAGAGCTAGCACAAACCGTGTTTGATTTAGAGTTCCAACTACATGTATCCATATAGGGAAAACAGAGTGAAACCTAAACATGAAAATGGATACTGCAAAGGAACGGTTTAACCTAGAAGAACGAAATTTGGTGAGCCAAGTGGGATTGGTTTACTGATCATGACCTGCAAGAATCATCAAGATTGGGTGAAAAAATATTTGCTGAGATTTCAGGAAACTCGTAGTTTTTTGGAAGCTTGGCAACCCCTTTCAATGAAAGTGATTCTCGTCAGTCTCTGCTTGGGGCTACATCAGTAGGACACAAACCATAGCGATAGAACTTGGAACTACATTATTGTGCCAAGTTTCAAAGAGCTAGCACAAACCGTGTTTGATTTAGGGTTCCAACTACATGTATCCATATAGGAGAAAACAGAGTGAAACCTAAACATGAAACGGTTACAGCAAAGGAACGGTTTAACCTAGAAGAACGAAATTTGGTGAGCCAAGCGGGATTCATGTACTGATCACTAACTGCAAGTATCAACAAGATTGGGCGAAAAAATGTTTGCTGAGATTTCCGGAAACTCGTACTTTTGGGAAGCTTGGCTACCCTTTAAATGAAAGTGATTCTCGTCAGTCTCTGCTTGGGGCTTCTTCAGTAGGACACAAACCATAGTGATAGAACTTGGAACTACATTATTGTGCCAAGTTCAAAGAGCTAGCACAAACCGTGTTTGATTTAGAGTTCCAACTACATGTATCCATAAAGGAGAAAACAGAGTGAAACCTAAACATGAAAACGGTTACAGCAAAGGAACGGTTTAACCTAGAAGAACGAAATTTGGTGAGCCAAGTGGGATTGGTGGGCTGATCATTAAATTGGAAGTATCATAAAGATTGGGTGAAAAAATGTTTGCTGAGATTTCAGGAAACTCGTAGTTTTTTGGAAGGTTGGCATCCCCTTTCAATGAAAGTGATTCTCGTCAGTCTCTGCTTGGGGCTGCTTCAATAGGACACAAACCATAGCGATAGAACTTGGAACTACATTATTGTGCCAAGTTTCAAAGAGCTAGCACAAACCGTGTTTGATTTAGAGTTCCAACTACATGTATCCATATAGCAGAAAACAGAGTGAAACCTAAACATGAAAAAGGATACTGCAAAAGAACGGTTTAAACTAGAAGAACGAAATTTGGTGAGCCAAGTGGAATTGGTGTACTGATCATTAAATGGAAGTATCATCAAGATTGGGTGAAAAAATCTTTGCTGAGATTTCCGGAAATCGTACTTTTGGGAAGCTTGGAACCCCTTTCAATGAAAGTGATACTCGTCAGTCTCTGCTTCTGGCTTCTTCAATAGGACACAAACCATATCCATAGAACTTGGAACTACATTATTGTGCCAAGTTTAAAAGAGCTAGCACAAACCGTGTTTGATTTAGAGTTCCAACTACATGTATCCATATAGGGAAAACACAGTGAAACCTAAACATGAAAATGGTTACTGCAAAGGAACGGTTTAACCTAGAAGAACGAAATTTGGTGAGCCAAGTGGGATTGGTGGGCTGATCAGTACCTGCAAGTATCATCAAGATTGGGTGAAAAAATGTTTGCTGACATTTCCGGAAACTTGTACTTTTTGGAAGCTTGGCCACCCCTTTCAATGAAAGTGATTCTCGTCAGTCTCTGCTTGGGGCTTCTTCAATAGGACACAAACCATAGCGATAGAACTTGGAACACATTATTGTGCCAAGTTTCTAAGAGCTAGCACAAACCGTGTTTGATTTAGAGTTCCAACTACATGTATCCATATAGGAGAAAACAGAGTGAAACCTAAACATGAAAACAGTTACTGCGAAGGAACTGTTTAAACTCGATGAACGAAATTTGGTGAGCCAAGTGGGATTGGTGTACTGATCATTACCTGCAAGTATCATCCAGATTTGGTGAAAAAATGTTTGCTGAGATTTCAGGAAACTCGTAGTTTTTGGAAGTGGCAACCCTTTCAATGAAAGTGATTCTCCTCAGTCTCTGCTTGGGGCCTCTTCAAAAGGACACAAACCATAGCGATAGAACTTGAAACTACATTATTGTGCCAACTTTGAAAGAGCTAGCACAAACCGTGTTTGATTTAGAGTTCCAACTACATGTATCCATATAGGAGAATACAGAGTGAACCTAAACATGAAAACGGTTACTGCAAAGGAACGGTTAACCTAGAAGAACGAAATTTGGTGAGCCAAGTGGGATTGGTGTACTGATCATGGCCTACAAGTATCATCAAGATTGGGTGAAAAAATGTTTGCTGAGATTTCCGGAAACTCATACTTTTTGGAAGTGGCAACCCCTCTCAATTAATGTGATTCTCCTCAGTCTCTGTTTGGGGCTTCTTCAATAGGACACAAACCATAGCGATAGAACTTGAAACTACATTATTGTGCCAAGTTTGAAAGAGCTAGCACAAACCGTGTTTGATTTAGAGTTCCAACTACATGTATCCATATAGGAGAAAACAGAGTGAAACCTAAACATGAAAACGGTTACTGCTTAGGAAAAGAAGAACGAAATTTGGTGAGCCAAGTGGGATTGGTGTACTGATCATTACCTGCAAGTATCATCAAGTTTTGGTGAAAAAATGTTTGCTGAGATTTCAGGAAACTCGAAGTTTTTTGGAAGCTTGGCAACCCCTTTCAATGAAAGTGATTCTCGTCAGCTCTGCTTGGGGCTACTTCAATAGGACACAAAAAATAGCGATAGAACTTTGAACTACATTATTGTTCCAAGTTTGAAAGAGCTAGCACAAACCGTGTTTGATTTAGAGTTCCAACTACATGTATCCATATAGGAGAAAACAGAGTGAAACCTAAACATGAAAACGGATACTGCAAAAGAACGGTTTAACCTAGAAGAACGAAATTTTGTGAGCCAAGTGGAATTGGTGTACTGATCATTAAATGGAAGTATCATCAAGATTGGGTGAAAAAATGTTTGCTGAGTTTTCCGGAAACTCATACTTTTGCGAAGCTTGGCAACCACTTTCAATGAAAGTGATTCTCCTCAGTCTCTGCTTTGGGCTTCTTCAATAGGACAGACACCATAGCCATAGAACTTGGAACTACATTATTGTGCCAAGTTTCAAAGAGCTAGCACAAACCGTGTTTTATTTAGAGTTCCAACTACATGTATCCATATAGGAGAAAACAGAGTGAAACCTAAACATGAAAACGGTTACTGCAAAGGAACGGTTTAACCTAGAAGAACGAAATTTGGTGAGCCATGTGGGATTGGTGTACTGATCATGACCTGCAAGTATCATCAAGATTGGGTGAAAAAATATTTGCTGAGTTTTCCGGAAACTCGTACTTTTGGGAAGCTTGGCAACCCCTTTCAATGAAAGTGATTCTCGTCAGTCTCTGCTTGGGGCTACTTCAATAGGACAGAAACCATAGCGATAGAACTTGGAACTACATTATTGTGCCAAGTTTCAAAGAGCTAGCACAAACCGTGTTTGATTTAGAGTTCCAACTACATGTATCCATATAGGAGAAAAGAGAGTGAAACCTAAACATGAAAACGGTTACTGCAAAGGAACGGTTTAACCTAGAAGAACGAAATTTGGTGAGCCAAGCGGGATTCATGTACTGATCACTAACTGCAAGTATCATCAACATTGGGTGAAAAAATGTTTGCTGAGATTTCCGGAAACTCGTACTTTTGGGAAGCTTGGCAACCCCTTTAAATGAAAGTGATTCTCGTCAGTCTCTGCTTGGGGCTTGTTCAATAGGACACAAACCATAGTGATAGAAACACAAACCATAGTGATAGAACGTGGAACTACATTATTGTGCCAAGTTTCAAAGAGCTAGAACAAACCGTGTTTGATTTTGAGTTCCAACTACATGTATCCATATAGGAGAAAACAGAGGGAAACCTAAACATGAAAAACGGTTACTGCAAAGGAACGGTTTAACCTAGAAGAACGAAATTTGGTGAGCCAAGTGGGATTGGTGTACTGATCATGACCTGCAAGTATCATCAAGATTGGGTGAAAAAATGTTTGCTGAGATTTCAGGAAACTCGTAGTTTTTTGGAAGCTTGGCAACCCCATTCAATGAAAGTGATTCTCGTCAGTCTCTGCTTGGGGCTTCTTCAACAGGACACAAACCACAGCGATAGAACTTGGAACTACATTTTGTGCCAAGTTTCAAGGAGCTAGCACAAACCGTGTTTGATTTAGAGTTCCAACAAAATGTATCCATATAGGAGAATACAGAGTGAAACCTAAACATGAAAACGGTTAATGCAAAGGAACGGATTAACCTAGAAGAACGAAATTTGGTGAGCCATGTGTGATTTGTGGGCTGATCATTACCTGCAAGTATCATCAAGATTGGGTGAAAAAATGTTTGCTGAGATATCCAGAAACTCGTAGTTTTTTGGAAGCTTGGCAACCCCTTTCAATGAAAGTGATTCTCGTCAGTCTCTGCTTGGGGCTTCTTCAATAGGACCCAAACCATATCCATAGAACTTGGAACTATATTATTGTGCCAAGATTCAAAGAGCTAGCACAAACCGTGTTTGATTTAGAGTTCCAACTACATGTATCCATATAGGAGAAAACAGAGTGAAACCTAAACATGAAAACGGTTACTGCTTAGGAACGGTTTAACCTAGATGAACGAAATTTGTTGAGCCTAAAGGGATTGGTTGGCTGATCATTAAATGGAAGTATCATCAAGATTGGGTGAAAAAATGTTTGCTGAGATTTCCGGAAACTCATACTTTTTGGAAGTGGCAACCCCTTTCAATGAAAGTGATTCTCTTCAGTCTCTGCTTGGGGCATCTTCAATAGGACACAAACCATAGCCATAGAACTTGGAACTACATTATTGTGCCAAGTTTCAAAGAGCTAGCACAAACCGTGTTTGATTTAGAGTTCCAACTACATGTATCCATATAGGAGAAAACAGAGTGAAACCTAAACATGAAAACGGTTACTGCAAAGGAACGGTTTAACCTAGATGAACGAAATTTGGTGATCCAAGTGGGATTGGTGGGCTGATCATTAAAAGGAAGTATCATAAAGATTGTATGACAAAATGTTTGCTGAGATTTCCGGAAACTCATACTTGTTGGAAGTGGCAACCCCTTTCAATGAAAGTGATTCTCCTCAGTCTCTGCTTGGGGCTTCTACAAGAGGACACAAACCATAGCGATAGAACTTGAAACTACATTATTGTGCCAAGTTTGAAAGAGCTAGCACAAACCGTGTTTGATTTAGAGTTCCAACTGCATGTATCCATATAGGGAAAACAGAGTGCAACCTAAACATGAAAATGGTTACTGCAAAGGAACGGTTTAACCTAGAAGAACGAAATTTGGTGAGCCATGTGGGATTGGTGTACTGATCATGACCTGCAAGTATCATCAAGATTGGGTTGAAAAATATTTGCTGAGATTTCAGGAAACTCGTAGTTTTTTGGGAGCTTGGCAACCCCTTTCAATGAAAGTGCTTCTCGTCAGTCTCTGCTTGGGGCTACTTCAATAGGACACAAACCATAGCATTAGAACTTGGAACTACATTATTGTGCCAACTTTAAAAGAGCTAGCACAAACCGAGTTTGATTTAGAGTTCCAACTACATGTATCCATATAGGAGAAAACAGAGTGAAACCTAAACATGAAAACGGTTACTGCAAAGGAACGGTTTAACCTAGATGAACAAAATTTGTTGAGCCAAAAGGGATTGGTGGGCTGATCATTAAATGGAAGTATCATCAAGATTGGGTGAAAAAATGTTTGCTGAGATTTCAGGAAACTCGTAGTTTTTTGGAAGCTTGGCAATCCCTTTCAATGAAAGTGATTCTCGTCAGTCTCTGCTTGGGGCTTCTTCAATAGGACAGAAACCATAGCGATTGAACTTGGAACTACATTATTGTGCCAAGTTTCAAAGAGCTAGCACAAACCGTGTTTGATTTAGAGTTCCAACTACATGTATCCATATAGCAGAAAACAGAGTGAAACCTAAACATGAAAACAGTCACTGCAAAGGAACGGTTTAACCTAGAAGAACGAAATTTGGTGAGCCAAGCGGGATTCATGTACTGATCACTAACTGCAAGTATCAACAACATTGGGCGAAAAAATGTTTGCTGAGATTTCCGGAAACTCGTACTTTTGGGAAGCTTGGCAACCCTTTAAATGAAAGTGATTCTCGTCAGTCTCTGCTTGGGGCTTCTTCAGTAGGACACAAACCATAGTGACAGAACGTGGAACTACATTATTGTGCCAAGTTTCAAAGAGCTAGCACAAACCGTGTTTGATTTAGAGTTCCAACTACATGTATCCATATAGGGAAAACAGAGTGAAACCTAAACATGAAAATGGTTACTGCAAAGGAACGGTTTAACCTAGAAGAACGAAATTTGGTGAGCCAAGTGGGATTGGTGGGCTGATCAGTACCTGCAAGTATCATCAAGATTGGGTGAAAAAATGTTTGCTGACATTTCCGGAAACTTGTACTTTTTGGAAGCTTGGCCACCCCTTTCAATGAAAGTGATTCTCGTCAGTCTCTGCTTGGGGCTTCTTCAATAGGACACAAACCATAGCGATAGAACTTGGAACTACATTATTGTGCCAAGTTTCTAAGAGCTAGCACAAACCGTGTTTGATTTAGAGTTCCAACTACATGTATCCATATAGGAGAAAACAGAGTGAAACCTAAACATGAAAACAGTTACTGCGAAGGAACTGTTTAAACTCGATGAACGAAATTTGGTGAGCCAAGTGGGATTGGTGTACTGATCATTACCTGCAAGTATCATCCAGATTTGGTGAAAAAATGTTTGCTGAGATTTCAGGAAACTCGTAGTTTTTTGGAAGTGGCAACCCCTTTCAATGAAAGTGATTCTCCTCAGTCTCTGCTTGGGGCCTCTTCAAAAGGACACAAACCATAGCGATAGAACTTGAAACTACATTATTGTGCCAACTTTGAAAGAGCTAGCACAAACCGTGTTTGATTTAGAGTTCCAACTACATGTATCCATATAGGAGAATACAGAGTGAAACCTAAACATGAAACGGTTACTGCAAAGGAACGGTTTAACCTAGAAGAACGAAATTTGGTGAGCCATGTGGGATTGGTGTACTGATCATGACCTGCAAGTATCATCAAGATTGGGTGAAAAAATATTTGCTGAGATTTCAGGAAACTCGTAGTTTTTTGGGAGCTTGGCAACCCCTTTCAATGAAAGTGCTTCTCGTCAGTCTCTGCTTGGGGCTACTTCAATAGGACACAAACCATAGCATTAGAACTTGGAACTACATTATTGTGCCAACTTTAAAAGAGCTAGCACAAACCGAGTTTGATTTAGAGTTCCAACTACATGTATCCATATAGGAGAAAACAGAGTGAAACCTAAACATGAAAACGGTTACTGCAAAGGAACGGTTTAACCTAGATGAACAAAATTTGTTGAGCCAAAAGGGATTGGTGGGCTGACCATTAAATGGAAGTATCATCAAGATTGGGTGAAAAAATGTTTGCTGAGATTTCAGGAAACTCGTAGTTTTTTGGAAGCTTGGCAATCCCTTTCAATGAAAGTGATTCTCGTCAGTCTCTGCTTGGGGCTTCTTCAATAGGACAGAAACCATAGCGATTGAACTTGGAACTACATTATTGTGCCAAGTTTCAAAGAGCTAGCACAAACCGTGTTTGATTTAGAGTTCCAACTACATGTATCCATATAGCAGAAAACAGAGTGAAACCTAAACATGAAAACAGTCACTGCAAAGGAACGGTTTAACCTAGAAGAACGAAATTTGGTGAGCCAAGCGGGATTCATGTACTGATCACTAACTGCAAGTATCAACAACATTGGGCGAAAAAATGTTTGCTGAGATTTCCGGAAACTCGTACTTTTGGGAAGCTTGGCAACCCTTTAAATGAAAGTGATTCTCGTCAGTCTCTGCTTGGGGCTTCTTCAGTAGGACACAAACCATAGTGACAGAACGTGGAACTACATTATTGTGCCAAGTTTCAAAGAGCTAGCACAAACCGTGTTTGATTTAGAGTTCCAACTACATGTATCCATATAGGGAAAACAGAGTGAAACCTAAACATGAAAATGGTTACTGCAAAGGAACGGTTTAACCTAGAAGAACGAAATTTGGTGAGCCAAGTGGGATTGGTGGGCTGATCAGTACCTGCAAGTATCATCAAGATTGGGTGAAAAAATGTTTGCTGACATTTCCGGAAACTTGTACTTTTTGGAAGCTTGGCCACCCCTTTCAATGAAAGTGATTCTCGTCAGTCTCTGCTTGGGGCTTCTTCAATAGGACACAAACCATAGCGATAGAACTTGGAACTACATTATTGTGCCAAGTTTCTAAGAGCTAGCACAAACCGTGTTTGATTTAGAGTTCCAACTACATGTATCCATATAGGAGAAAACAGAGTGAAACCTAAACATGAAACAGTTACTGCGAAGGAACTGTTTAAACTCGATGAACGAAATTTGGTGAGCCAAGTGGGATTGGTGTACTGATCATTACCTGCAAGTATCATCCAGATTTGGTGAAAAAATGTTTGCTGAGATTTCAGGAAACTCGTAGTTTTTTGGAAGTGGCAACCCCTTTCAATGAAAGTGATTCTCCTCAGTCTCTGCTTGGGGCCTCTTCAAAAGGACACAAACCATAGCGATAGAACTTGAAACTACATTATTGTGCCAACTTTGAAAGAGCTAGCACAAACCGTGTTTGATTTAGAGTTCCAACTACATGTATCCATATAGGAGAATACAGAGTGAAACCTAAACATGAAAACGGTTACTGCAAAGGAACGGTTTAACCTAGAAGAACGAAATTTGGTGAGCCATGTGGGATTGGTGTACTGATCATGACCTGCAAGTATCATCAAGATTGGGTGAAAAAATATTTGCTGAGATTTCAGGAAACTCGTAGTTTTTTGGGAGCTTGGCAACCCCTTTCAATGAAAGTGCTTCTCGTCAGTCTCTGCTTGGGGCTACTTCAATAGGACACAAACCATAGCATTAGAACTTGGAACTACATTATTGTGCCAACTTTAAAAGAGCTAGCACAAACCGAGTTTGATTTAGAGTTCCAACTACATGTATCCATATAGGAGAAAACAGAGTGAAACCTAAACATGAAAACGGTTACTGCAAAGGAACGGTTTAACCTAGATGAACAAAATTTGTTGAGCCAAAAGGGATTGGTGGGCTGACCATTAAATGGAAGTATCATCAAGATTGGGTGAAAAAATGTTTGCTGAGATTTCAGGAAACTCGTAGTTTTTTGGAAGCTTGGCAATCCCTTTCAATGAAAGTGATTCTCGTCAGTCTCTGCTTGGGGCTTCTTCAATAGGACAGAAACCATAGCGATTGAACTTGGAACTACATTATTGTGCCAAGTTTCAAAGAGCTAGCACAAACCGTGTTTGATTTAGAGTTCCAACTACATGTATCCATATAGCAGAAAACAGAGTGAAACCTAAACATGAAAACAGTCACTGCAAAGGAACGGTTTAACCTAGAAGAACGAAATTTGGTGAGCCAAGCGGGATTCATGTACTGATCACTAACTGCAAGTATCAACAACATTGGGCGAAAAAATGTTTGCTGAGATTTCCGGAAACTCGTACTTTTGGGAAGCTTGGCAACCCTTTAAATGAAAGTGATTCTCGTCAGTCTCTGCTTGGGGCTTCTTCAGTAGGACACAAACCATAGTGACAGAACGTGGAACTACATTATTGTGCCAAGTTTCAAAGAGCTAGCACAAACCGTGTTTGATTTAGAGTTCCAACTACATGTATCCATATAGGGAAAACAGAGTGAAACCTAAACATGAAAATGGTTACTGCAAAGGAACGGTTTAACCTAGAAGAACGAAATTTGGTGAGCCAAGTGGGATTGGTGGGCTGATCAGTACCTGCAAGTATCATCAAGATTGGGTGAAAAAATGTTTGCTGACATTTCCGGAAACTTGTACTTTTTGGAAGCTTGGCCACCCCTTTCAATGAAAGTGATTCTCGTCAGTCTCTGCTTGGGGCTTCTTCAATAGGACACAAACCATAGCGATAGAACTTGGAACTACATTATTGTGCCAAGTTTCTAGGAGCTAGCACAAACCGTGTTTGATTTAGAGTTCCAACTACATGTATCCATATAGGAGAAAACAGAGTGAAACCTAAACATGAAAACAGTTACTGCGAAGGAACTGTTTAAACTCGATGAACGAAATTTGGTGAGCCAAGTGGGATTGGTGTACTGATCATTACCTGCAAGTATCATCCAGATTTGGTGAAAAAATGTTTGCTGAGATTTCAGGAAACTCGTAGTTTTTTGGAAGTGGCAACCCCTTTCAATGAAAGTGATTCTCCTCAGTCTCTGCTTGGGGCCTCTTCAAAAGGACACAAACCATAGCGATAGAACTTGAAACTACATTATTGTGCCAACTTTGAAAGAGCTAGCACAAACCGTGTTTGATTTAGAGTTCCAACTACATGTATCCATATAGGAGAATACAGAGTGAAACCTAAACATGAAAACGGTTACTGCAAAGGAACGGTTTAACCTAGAAGAACGAAATTTGGTGAGCCATGTGTGATTTGTGGGCTGATCATTACCTGCAAGTATCATCAAGATTGGGTGAAAAAATGTTTGCTGAGATTTCAGGAAACTCGTAGTTTTTTGGAAGCTTGGCAATCCCTTTCAATGAAAGTGATTCTCGTCAGTCTCTGCTTGGGGCTTCTTCAATAGGACAGAAACCATAGCGATTGAACTTGGAACTACATTATTGTGCCAAGTTTCAAAGAGCTAGCACAAACCGTGTTTGATTTAGAGTTCCAACTACATGTATCCATATAGCAGAAAACAGAGTGAAACCTAAACATGAAAACAGTCACTGCAAAGGAACGGTTTAACCTAGAAGAACGAAATTTGGTGAGCCAAGCGGGATTCATGTACTGATCACTAACTGCAAGTATCAACAACATTGGGCGAAAAAATGTTTGCTGAGATTTCCGGAAACTCGTACTTTTGGGAAGCTTGGCAACCCTTTAAATGAAAGTGATTCTCGTCAGTCTCTGCTTGGGGCTTCTTCAGTAGGACACAAACCATAGTGACAGAACGTGGAACTACATTATTGTGCCAAGTTTCAAAGAGCTAGCACAAACCGTGTTTGATTTAGAGTTCCAACTACATGTATCCATATAGGGAAAACAGAGTGAAACCTAAACATGAAAATGGTTACTGCAAAGGAACGGTTTAACCTAGAAGAACGAAATTTGGTGAGCCAAGTGGGATTGGTGGGCTGATCAGTACCTGCAAGTATCATCAAGATTGGGTGAAAAAATGTTTGCTGACATTTCCGGAAACTTGTACTTTTTGGAAGCTTGGCCACCCCTTTCAATGAAAGTGATTCTCGTCAGTCTCTGCTTGGGGCTTCTTCAATAGGACACAAACCATAGCGATAGAACTTGGAACTACATTATTGTGCCAAGTTTCTAGGAGCTAGCACAAACCGTGTTTGATTTAGAGTTCCAACTACATGTATCCATATAGGAGAAAACAGAGTGAAACCTAAACATGAAAACAGTTACTGCGAAGGAACTGTTTAAACTCGATGAACGAAATTTGGTGAGCCAAGTGGGATTGGTGTACTGATCATTACCTGCAAGTATCATCCAGATTTGGTGAAAAAATGTTTGCTGAGATTTCAGGAAACTCGTAGTTTTTTGGAAGTGGCAACCCCTTTCAATGAAAGTGATTCTCCTCAGTCTCTGCTTGGGGCCTCTTCAAAAGGACACAAACCATAGCGATAGAACTTGAAACTACATTATTGTGCCAACTTTGAAAGAGCTAGCACAAACCGTGTTTGATTTAGAGTTCCAACTACATGTATCCATATAGGAGAATACAGAGTGAAACCTAAACATGAAAACGGTTACTGCAAAGGAACGGTTTAACCTAGAAGAACGAAATTTGGTGAGCCAAGTGGGATTGGTGTACTGATCATGGCCTACAAGTATCATGAAGATTGGGTGAAAAAATGTTTGCTGAGATTTCCGGAAACTCATACTTTTTGGAAGTGGCAACCCCTCTCAATTAATGTGATTCTCCTCAGTCTCTGTTTGGGGCTTCTTCAATAGGACACAAACCATAGCGATAGAACTTGAAACTACATTATTGTGCCAAGTTTGAAAGATCTAGCACAAACCGTGTTTGATTTAGAGTTCCAACTACATGTATCCATATAGGAGAAAACAGAGTGAAACCTAAACATGAAAACGGTTACTGCTTAGGAACGGTTTAACCAAGAAGAACGAAATTTGGTGAGCCAAGTGGGATTGGTGTACTGATCATTACCTGCAAGTATCATCAAGTTTTGGTGAAAAAATGTTTGCTGAGATTTCAGGAAACTCGAAGTTTTTTGGAAGCTTGGCAACCCCTTTCAATGAAAGTGATTCTCGTCAGCTCTGCTTGGGCTACTTCAATAGGACACAAAAAATAGCGATAGAACTTTGAACTACATTATTGTTCCAAGTTTGAAAGAGCTAGCACAAACCGTGTTTGATTTAGAGTTCCAACTACATGTATCCATATAGGAGAAAACAGAGTGAAACCTAAACATGAAAACGGATACTGCAAAAGAACGGTTTAACCTAGAAGAACGAAATTTTGTGAGCCAAGTGGAATTGGTGTACTGATCATTAAATGGAAGTATCATCAAGATTGGGTGAAAAAATGTTTGCTGAGTTTTCCGGAAACTCATACTTTTGCGAAGCTTGGCAACCACTTTTCAATGAAAGTGATTCTCCTCAGTCTCTGCTTTGGGCTTCTTCAATAGGACAGACACCATAGCCATAGAACTTGGAACTACATTATTGTGCCAAGTTTCAAAGAGCTAGCACAAACCGTGTTTTATTTAGAGTTCCAACTACATGTATCCATATAGGAGAAAACAGAGTGAAACCTAAACATGAAAACGGTTACTGCAAAGGAACGGTTTAACCTAGAAGAACGAAATTTGGTGAGCCATGTGGGATTGGTGTACTGATCATGACCTGCAAGTATCATCAAGATTGGGTGAAAAAATATTTGCTGAGTTTTCCGGAAACTCGTACTTTTGGGAAGCTTGGCAACCCCTTTCAATGAAAGTGATTCTCGTCAGTCTCTGCTTGGGGCTACTTCAATAGGACAGAAACCATAGCGATAGAACTTGGAACTACATTATTGTGCCAAGTTTCAAAGAGCTAGCACAAACCGTGTTTGATTTAGAGTTCCAACTACATGTATCCATATAGGAGAAAAGAGAGTGAAACCTAAACATGAAAACGGTTACTGCAAAGGAACGGTTTAACCTAGAAGAACGAAATTTGGTGAGCCAAGCGGGATTCATGTACTGATCACTAACTGCAAGTATCATCAACATTGGGTGAAAAAATGTTTGCTGAGATTTCCGGAAACTCGTACTTTTGGGAAGCTTGGCAACCCCTTTAAATGAAAGTGATTCTCGTCAGTCTCTGCTTGGGGCTTGTTCAATAGGACACAAACCATAGTGATAGAAACACAAACCATAGTGATAGAACGTGGAACTACATTATTGTGCCAAGTTTCAAAGAGCTAGAACAAACCGTGTTTGATTTTGAGTTCCAACTACATGTATCCATATAGGAGAAAACAGAGTGAAACCTAAACATGAAAACGGTTACTGCTTAGGAACGGTTTAACCTAGATGAACCAAATTTGTTGAGCCTAAAGGGATTGGTGGGCTGATCATTAAATGGAAGTATCATCAAGATTGGGTGAAAAAATGTTTGCTGAGATTTCCGGAAACTCATACTTTTTGGAAGTGGCAACCCCTTTCAATGAAAGTGATTCTCTTCAGTCTCTGCTTGGGGCATCTTCAATAGGACACAAACCATAGCCATAGAACTTGGAACTACATTATTGTGCCAAGTTTCAAAGAGCTAGCACAAACCGTGTTTGATTTAGAGTTCCAACTACATGTATCTATATAGGAGAAAACAGAGTGAAACCTAAACATGAAAACGGTTACTGCAAAGGAACGGTTTAACCTAGATGAACGAAATTTGGTGATTAAAGTGGGATTGGTGGGCTGATCATTAAAAGGAAGTATCATAAAGATTGTATGACAAAATGTTTGCTGAGATTTCCGGAAACTCATACTTGTTGGAAGTGGCAACCCCTTTCAATGAAAGTGATTCTCCTCAGTCTCTGCTTGGGGCTTCTTCAAGAGGACACAAACCATAGCGATAGAACTTGAAACTACATTATTGTGCCAAGTTTGAAAGAGCTAGCACAAACCGTGTTTGATTTAGAGTTCCAACTGCATGTATCCATATAGGGAAAACAGAGTGCAACCTAAACATGAAAATGGTTACTGCAAAGGAACGGTTTAACCTAGAAGAACGAAATTTGGTGAGCCATGTGGGATTGGTGTACTGATCATGACCTGCAAGTATCATCAAGATTGGGTGAAAAAATATTTGCTGAGATTTCAGGAAACTCGTAGTTTTTTGGAAGCTTGGCAACCCTTTCAATGAAAGTGCTTCTCGTCAGTCTCTGCTTGGGGCTACTTCAATAGGACACAAACCATAGCGATAGAACTTGGAACTACATTATTGTGCCAAGTTTCAAAGAGCTAGCACAAACAGTGTTTGATTTAGAGTTCCAACTACATGTATCCATATAGGAGAAAACAGAGTGAAACCTAAACATGAAAACGGTTACTGCAAAGGAAAGGTTTAACATAGAAGAACGAAATTTGGTGAGCCAAGTGGGATTGGTGTACTGATCATGACCTGCAAGTATCATCAAGATTGGGTGAAAAAATGTTTGCTGAGATTTCAGGAAACTCGTAATTTTTTTGGAAGCTTGGCAACCCCATTCAATGAAAGTGATTCTCGTCAGTCTCTGCTTGGGGCTTCTTCAAGAGTACACAAACCATAGCGATAGAACTTGGAACTACATTATTGTGCCAAGTTTCAAGGAGCTAGCACAAACCGTGTTTGATTTAGAGTTCCAACTACATGTATCCATATAGGAGAAAACAGAGTGAAACCTAAACATGAAAACGGTTAATGCAAAGGAACGGTTTAACCTAGAAGAACGAAATTTGGTGAGCCAAGTGGGATTTGTGGGCTGATCATTACCTGCAAGTATCATCAAGATTGGGTGAAAAAATGTTTGCTGAGATATCCGGAAACTCGTAGTTTTTTGGAAGCTTGGCAACCCCTTTCAATGAAAGTGATTCTCGTCAGTCTCTGCTTGGGGCTTCTTCAATAGGACACAAACCATAGCCATAGAAACTTGGAACTATATTATTGTGCCAAGTTTCAAAGAGCTAACACAAACCGTGTTTGATTTAGACTTCCAACTACATGTATCCATATAGGAGAAAACAGAGTGAAACCTAAACATGAAAACGGTTACTGCTTAGGAACGGTTTATCCTAGATGAACGAAATTTGTTGAGCCTAAAGGGATTGGTGGGCTGATCATTAAATGGAAGTATCATAAAGATTGGGTGAAAAAATGTTTGCTGAGATTTCCGGAACCTCATACTTTTTGGAAGTGGCAACCCCTTTCAATGAAAGTGATTCTCGTCAGTCTCTGCTTGGGGCTTCTTCAATAGGACACAAACCATAGCCATATAACTTGGAACTACATTATTGTGCCAAGTTTGAAAGAGCTAGCCAAACCGTGTTTGATTTAGAGTTCCAAATACATGTATCCATATAGGAGAAAACAGAGTGAATCCTAAACATGAAAACGGTTACTGCAAAGGAACGGTTTAACCTAGATGAACGAAATTTGGTGATCCAAGTGGGATTGGTGGGCTGATCATTAAAAGGAAGTATCATAAAGATTGTATGACAAAATGTTTGCTGAGATTTCCGGAAACTCATACTTGTTGGAAGTGGCAACCCCTTTCAATGAAAGTGATTCTCCTCAGTCTCTGCTTGGGGCTTCTTCAAGAGGACACAAACCATAGCGATAGAACTTGAAACTACATTATTGTGCCAAGTTTGAAAGAGCTAGCACAAACCGTGTTTGATTTAGAGTTCCAACTGCATGTATCCATATAGGGAAAACAGAGTGCAACCTAAACATGAAAATGGTTACTGCAAAGGAACGGTTTAACCTAGAAGAACGAAATTTGGTGAGCCATGTGGAATTGGTGTACTGATCATGACCTGCAAGTATCATCAAGATTGGGTGAAAAAATATTTGCTGAGATTTCAGGAAACTCGTAGTTTTTTGGAAGCTTGGCAACCCCTTTCAATGAAAGTGCTTCTCGTCAGTCTCTGCTTGGGGCTACTTCAATAGGACAGAAACCATAGCGATAGAACTTGGAACTACATTATTGTGCCAAGTTTCAAAGAGCTAGCACAAACAGTGTTTGATTTAGAGTTCCAACTACATGTATCCATATAGGAGAAAACAGAGTGAAACCTAAACATGAAAACGGTTACTGCAAAGGAACGGTTTAACCTAGAAGAACGAAATTTGGTGAGCCAAGTGGGATTGGTGTACTGATCATGACCTGCAAGTATCATCAAGATTGGGTGAAAAAATGTTTGCTGAGATTTCAGGAAACTCGTAGTTTTTTGGAAGCTTGGCAACCCCATTCAATGAAAGTGATTCTCGTCAGTCTCTGCTTGGGGCTTCTTCAACAGTACACAAACCATAGCGATAGAACTTGGAACTACATTATTGTGCCAAGTTTCAAGGAGCTAGCACAAACCGTGTTTGATTTAGAGTTCCAACTACATGTATCCATATAGGAGAAAACAGAGTGAAACCTAAACATGAAAACGGTTAATGCAAAGGAACGGTTTAACCTAGAAGAACGAAATTTGGTGAGCCAAGTGGGATTTGTGGGCTGATCATTACCTGCAAGTATCATCAAGATTGGGTGAAAAAATGTTGCTGAGATATCCGGAAACTCGTAGTTTTTTGGAAGCTTGGCAACCCCTTTCAATGAAAGTGATTCTCGTCAGTCTCTGCTTGGGGCTTCTTCAATAGGACACAAACCATAGCCATAGAACTTGGAACTATATTATTGTGCCAAGTTTCAAAGAGCTAGCACAAACCGTGTTTGATTTAGAGTTCCAACTACATGTATCCATATAGGAGAAAACAGAGTGAAACCTAAACATGAAAACGGTTACTGCTTAGGAACGGTTTAACCTAGATGAACGAAATTTGTTGAGCCTAAAGGGATTGGTGGGCTGATCATTAAATGGAAGTATCATAAAGATTGGGTGAAAAAATGTTTGCTGAGATTTCCGGAACCTCATACTTTTGGGAAGTGGCAACCCCTTTCAATGAAAGTGATTCTCGTCAGTCTCTGCTTGGGCTTCTTCAATAGGACACAAACCATAGCCATAGAACTTGGAACTATATTATTGTGCCAAGTTTGAAAGAGCTAGCACAAACCGTGTTTGATTTTAGAGTTCCAAATACATGTATCCATATAGGAGAAAACAGAGTGAAACCTAAACATGAAAACGGTTACTGCGAAGGAAGTGTTTAAACTAGATGAACGAAATTTGGTGAGCCAAGTGGGATTGGTGGGCTGATCATTAAATGGAAGTATCATAAAGATTGGGTGAAAAAATGTTTGCTGAGATTTCCGGAAACTCGTACTTTTTCGAAGCTTGGCAAACCCTTTCAATGAAAGTGATTCTCGTCAGTCTCTGCTTGGGACTTCTTCAACAGGACACAAACCATAGCGATAGAACTTGAAACTACATTATTGTGCCAAGTTTGAATGAGCTAGCACAAACCGTGTTTGATTTAGAGTTCCAACTACATGTATCCATATAGGGAAAACAGGGTGAAACCTAAACATGAAAATGGTTCCTGCAAAGGAACGGTTTAACCTAGAAGAAAGAAATCTGGTGAGCCACGTGGGATTCGTGTACTGATCATGACCTGCAAGTATCATCAAGATTGGGTGAAAAAATATTTGCTGAGATTTCAGGAAACTCGTAGTTTTTTGGAAGCTTGGCAACCCCTTTCAATGAAAGTGATTCTCGTCAGTCTCTCCTTGGGGCGTCTTCAATAGGACACAAAAATAGCGATAAAACTTGGAACTACATTATTGTGCCAAGTTTGAAAGAGCTAGCACAAACCGGGTTTGATTTAGAGTTCCAACTACATGTATCCATATAGGAGAATACAGAGTGAAACCTAAACATGAAAACGGATACTGCAAAAGAACGGTTTAACCTAGAAGAACGAAATTTGGTGAGCCAAGTGGAATTGGTGTACTTATCATTAAATGGAAGTATCATCAAGATTGGGTGAAAAAATGTTTGCTGAGATTTCTGGAAACTCGTTCTTTTGGGAAGCTTAGCAACCCCTTTCAATGAAAGTGATTCTCGTCAGTCTCTGCTTCGGGCTTCTTCAATAGGACACAATCCATAGTGAAAGAACTTGGAACTACATTATTGTGCCAAGTTTCAAAGAGCTAGCACAAACCGTGTTTGATTTAGAGTTCCAACTACATGTATCCATATAGGAGAAAACAGAGTGAAACCTAAACATGAAAACGGTTACTGCGAAGGAACGGTTTAACTTAGATGAACGAAATTTGGTGATCCAAGTGGGATTGGTGGGCTGATCATTAAATGGAAGTATCATAAAGATTGGGTGAAAAAATGTTTTGCTGAGATTTCAGGAAACTCGTACTTTTTGGAAGCTTGGCATCCTCTTTCAATGAAAGTGATTCTCGTGAGTCTCTGCTTGGGGGCTTCTTCAATAGGACACAAACCATAGCGATAGAACTTGGAAATACATTATTGTGCCAAGTTTCAAAGAGCTAGCACAAACCGTGTTTGATTTAGAGTTCCAACTACATGTATCCATACAGGGAAAACAGAGTGAAACCTAAACATGAAAACGGTTACTGCAAAGGAACGGTTTAACCTAGAAGTACGAAATTTGGTGAGCCAACTGGGATTGGTGTACTGATCATGACCTGCAAGTATCATCAAGATTGGGTGAAAAAATGTTTGCTGAGGTTTCAGGAAACTCGTGGTTTTCTGGAAGCTTGGCAACCACTTTCAATTAAAGTGATTCTCGTCAGTCTCTGTTTGGGGCTACTTCAATAGGACAGAAACCATAGAGATAGAACTTGGAACTACATTATTGTGCCAAGTTTCAAGGAGCTAGCACAAACCGTGTTTGATTTAGAGTTCCAACTACATGTATCCATTTAGGAGAAAACAGAGTGAAACCTAAACATGAAAATGGTTACTGCAAAGGAACGGTTTAACCTAGAAGAACGAAATTTGGTGAGCCAAGCGGGATTCATGTACTGATCACTATCTGCAAGTATCATCAAGATTGGGTGAAAAAATGTTTGCTGAGATTTCCGGAAACTCGTACTTTTGGAAGCTTGGCAACCCCTTTCAATGAAAGTGATTCTCCTCAGTCTCTCCTTTGGGCTTCTTCAATAGACACAAACCAAAGCCATAGAACTTGGAACTACATTATTGTGCCAAGTTTCAAAGAGCTAGCACAAACCGTGTTTGATTTAGAGTTCCAACTACATATATCCATATAGGAGAAAACAGAGTGAAACCTAAACATGAAAACGGTTCCTGCAAAGGATCGGTTTAACCTAGAAGAACGAAATTTGGTGAGCCAAGTGGGATTGGTGTACTGATCATTACCTGCAAGTATCATCCAGATTTGGTGAAAAAATGTTTGCTGAGATTTCAGGAAACTCGTAGTTTTTTGGAAGTGGCAACCCCTTTCAATGAAAGTGATTCTCCTCAGTCTCTGCTTGGGGCCTCTTCAATAGGACACAAACCATAGCGATAGATCTTGGAACTACATTACTGTGCCAAGTTTCAAAGAGCTAGCACAAACCGTGTTTGATTTAGAGTTCCAACTACATGTATCCATATAGGAGAAAACAGAGTGAAAACTAAACATGAAAACGGTTACTGCAAAGGAACGGTTTAACCTAGAAGAACGAAATTTGGTGAGCCAAGCGGGATTCATGTACTGATCACTAACTGCAAGTATCATCAAGATTGGCGAAAAAATGTTTGCTGAGATTTCAGGAAACTCGTAGTTTTTTGGAAGCTTGCCAACCCCTTTCAATGAAAGTGATTCTCGTCAGTCTCTGCTTGGGGCTTCTTCAATAGGACACAAACCATAGTGATAGAACGTGGAACTACATTATTTTGCCAAGTTTCAAAGAGCTAGCACAAACCGTGTTTGATTTAGAGTTCCAACTACATGTATCCGTATAGGAGAAAACAGAGTGAAACCTAAACATGAAAACGGTTACTGCAAAGGAAGGGTTTAAATTAGAAGAACGAAATTTGGTGAGCCAATTGGGATTGGTGGGCTGATCATGACCTGCAAGTATCATCAACATTGGGTGAAAAAATATTAGCTGAGATTTCCGGAAACTTGTACTTTTTGGAAGCTTGGCAACCCCTTTCAATGAAAGTGATTCTGGTCAGTCTCTGCTTGGGGCATCTTCAATAGGACACAAACCATAACGATCGAACTTGGAACTACATTATTGTGCCAAGTTTCAAAGAGCTAGCACAAACCGTGTTTGATTTAGTGTTCCAACTACATGTATCCATATCGGAGAATACAGAGTGAAACCTAAACATGAAAACGGTTACTGCAAAGGAACGGTTTAACCTAGAAGAACGATATTTGGTGAGCCAAGTGGGATTGGTGTACTCATCATTAAATGGAAGTATCAACAACAATGGGTAAAAAAATGTTTGCTGAGATTTCAGGAAACTCGTATGTTTTCTGGAAGCTTGGCAACCCCTTTCAATAAAAGTGATTCTCGTCAGTCTCTGCTTGGGGCTACTTCAAAAGGACACAAACCATAGCGATAGAACTTGGAACTACATTTTTGTGCCAAGTTTCAAAGAGCTAGCACAAACCGTGTTTGATTTAGAGTTCCAACTACATGTATCCATATAGGAGAATACAGAGTGAAACCTAAACATGAAAACGGTTACTGCAAAGGAATGGTTTAACCTAGAAGAATGAAATCTGGTGAGCCAAGTGGGATTCATGTACTGATCACTACCTGTAAGTATCATCAAGATTGGGTGAAAAAATGTTTGCTGAGATTTCCGGAAACTCGTACTTTTTGGAAGCTTGTCAACCCCTTTCAATGAAAGTAATTCTCGTCAGTCTCTGCTTGGGGCTACTTCAATAAGACACAAACCATAGCGATAGAACATGGAACAATTATTGTGCTAAGTTTCAAAGAGGTTGCACAAACCGTGTTTGATTTAGAGTTCCAACTATATGTATCCATATAGGAGAAAACAGAGTGAAACCTAAACATGAAAACGGTTACTGCAAAGGAACGGTTTTTAACATAGAAGAACGAAATTTGTTGAGTCAATTGGGATGAGTGGGCTGATCATTAAATGGAAGTTTCATCAAGATTGGGTGAAAAAATGTTTGCTGAGATTTCAGCAACTCGTAGTTTTTTGGATGCTTGGCAACCCCTTTCATTGATAGTGATTCTCTTCTCTCTCTTCTTGGGGCTACATCAGTAGGACACAAACCATAGCGATAGAACTTGGAACTACATTACTGTGCCAAGATTCAAAGAGCTTGCACAAACCGTGTTTGATTTCGAGTTCCAACTACATGTATCCATATAGGAGAAAACAGAGTGAAACCTAAACATGAAAACGGTTCCTGCAAAGGAACGGTTTAACCTAGAAGAACGAAATTTGGTGAGCCAAGTGGGATTGGTGGGCTGATCATTAAATGGATTCATCATCAATATTGGGTGAAAAATGTTTGCTGAGATTTCAGGAAACTCGCAGTTTTTTGGAAGCTTGGCAACCCCTCTCAATGAAAGTGATTCTCATCAGTCTCTGCTTGGGGCTTCTTCAATAGGACACAAACCATAGCGATAGAACTTGGAACTACATTATTGTGCCAAGTTTCAAAGAGCTAGCAAAAACCGTGTTTGATTTAGAGTTCCAACTACATTTATCCATATAGGATAAAACAGAGTGAAACCTAAAAATGAAAACGGATTCTGCAAAGAAACGGTTTAACCTAGAAGAACGAAATTTTGTGAGCCAAGTGGGATTGGTGGGCTGATCATTAAGTGGAAGCATCATCAATATTGGGTGATAAAATGTTTGCTGAGATTTCTGGAAACTCGTACTTTTGGGAAGCTTGGCAACCCCTTTCAATGAAAGTGATTCTCGTCAGTCTCTGCTTGGGGCTTCTTCAATAGGACACAAACCATAGTGATAGAACTTGGAACTACATTATTGTGCCAAGTTTCAAAGAGCTAGCACAAACCGTGTTTGATTTAGAGTTCCAACTACATGTATCCATATAGCAGAAAACAGAGTGAAACCTAAACATGAAAACGGATACTGCAAAGGAACGGTTTAACCTAGAAGAACGAAATTTGGTGAGCCAAGTGGGATTGGTGGGCTGATCATTAAATGGAAGTATCATCACAATTGGGTGAAAAAATTTTTGCTGAGATTTCCGGAAACTCGTTCTTTTGGGAAGCTTAGCAACCCCTTTCAATGAAAGTGATTCTCGTCAGTCTCTGCTTCGGGCTTCTTCAATAGGACACAATCCATAGTGAAAGAACTTGGAACTACATTATTGTGCCAAGTTTCAAAGAGCTAGCACAAACCGTGTTTGATTTAGAGTTCCAACTACATGTATCCATATAGGAGAAAACAGAGTGAAACCTAAACATGAAAACGGTTACTGCGAAGGAACGGTTTAACTTAGATGAACGAAATTTGGTGATCCAAGTGGGATTGGTGGGCTGATCATTAAATGGAAGTATCATAAAGATTGGGTGAAAAAATGTTTGCTGAGATTTCAGGAAACTCGTACTTTTTGGAAGCTTGGCATCCTCTTTCAATGAAAGTGATTCTCGTGAGTCTCTGCTTGGGGCTTCTTCAATAGGACACAAACCATAGCGATAGAACTTGGAAATACATTATTGTGCCAAGTTTCAAAGAGCTAGCACAAACCGTGTTTGATTTAGAGTTCCAACTACATGTATCCATACAGGGAAAACAGAGTGAAACCTAAACATGAAAACGGTTACTGCAAAGGAACGGTTTAACCTAGAAGTACGAAATTTGGTGAGCCAACTGGGATTGGTGTACTGATCATGACCTGCAAGTATCATCAAGATTGGGTGAAAAAATGTTTGCTGAGGTTTCAGGAAACTCGTGGTTTTCTGGAAGCTTGGCAACCACTTTCAATTAAAGTGATTCTCGTCAGTCTCTGTTTGGGGCTACTTCAATAGGACAGAAACCATAGAGATAGAACTTGGAACTACATTATTGTGCCAAGTTTCAAGGAGCTAGCACAAACCGTGTTTGATTTAGAGTTCCAACTACATGTATCCATTTAGGAGAAAACAGAGTGAAACCTAAACATGAAAATGGTTACTGCAAAGGAACGGTTTAACCTAGAAGAACGAAATTTGGTGAGCCAAGCGGGATTCATGTACTGATCACTATCTGCAAGTATCATCAAGATTGGGTGAAAAATGTTTGCTGAGATTTCCGGAAACTCGTACTTTTGGGAAGCTTGGCAACCCCTTTCAATGAAAGTGATTCTCCTCAGTCTCTCCTTTGGGCTTCTTCAATAGGACACAAACCAAAGCCATAGAACTTGGAACTACATTATTGTGCCAAGTTTCAAAGAGCTAGCACAAACCGTGTTTGATTTAGAGTTCCAACTACATATATCCATATAGGAGAAAACAGAGTGAAACCTAAACATGAAAACGGTTCCTGCAAAGGATCGGTTTAACCTAGAAGAACGAAATTTGGTGAGCCAAGTGGGATTGGTGTACTGATCATTACCTGCAAGTATCATCCAGATTTGGTGAAAAAATGTTTGCTGAGATTTCAGGAAACTCGTAGTTTTTTGGAAGTGGCAACCCCTTTCAATGAAAGTGATTCTCCTCAGTCTCTGCTTGGGGCCTCTTCAATAGGACACAAACCATAGCGATAGATCTTGGAACTACATTACTGTGCCAAGTTTCAAAGAGCTAGCACAAACCGTGTTTGATTTAGAGTTCCAACTACATGTATCCATATAGGAGAAAACAGAGTGAAAACTAAACATGAAAACGGTTACTGCAAAGGAACGGTTTAACCTAGAAGAACGAAATTTGGTGAGCCAAGCGGGATTCATGTACTGATCACTAACTGCAAGTATCATCAAGATTGGGCGAAAAAATGTTTGCTGAGATTTCAGGAAACTCGTAGTTTTTTGGAAGCTTGGCAACCCCTTTCAATGAAAGTGATTCTCGTCAGTCTCTGCTTGGGGCTTCTTCAATAGGACACAAACCATAGTGATAGAACGTGGAACTACATTATTTTGCCAAGTTTCAAAGAGCTAGCACAAACCGTGTTTGATTTAGAGTTCCAACTACATGTATCCGTATAGGAGAAAACAGAGTGAAACCTAAACATGAAAACGGTTACTGCAAAGGAAGGGTTTAAATTAGAAGAACGAAATTTGGTGAGCCCAATTGGGATTGGTGGCTGATCATGACCTGCAAGTATCATCAACATTGGGTGAAAAAATATTAGCTGAGATTTCCGGAAACTTGTACTTTTTGGAAGCTTGGCAACCCCTTTCAATGAAAGTGATTCTGGTCAGTCTCTGCTTGGGGCATCTTCAATAGGACACAAACCATAACGATCGAACTTGGAACTACATTATTGTGCCAAGTTTCAAAGAGCTAGCACAAACCGTGTTTGATTTAGTGTTCCAACTACATGTATCCATATCGGAGAATACAGAGTGAAACCTAAACATGAAAACGGTTACTGCAAAGGAACGGTTTAACCTAGAAGAACGATATTTGGTGAGCCAAGTGGGATTGGTGTACTCATCATTAAATGGAAGTATCAACAACAATGGGTAAAAAAATGTTTGCTGAGATTTCAGGAAACTCGTAGTTTTCTGGAAGCTTGGCAACCCTTTCAATAAAAGTGATTCTCGTCAGTCTCTGCTTGGGGCTACTTCAAAAGGACACAAACCATAGCGATAGAACTTGGAACTACATTTTTGTGCCAAGTTTCAAAGAGCTAGCACAAACCGTGTTTGATTTAGAGTTCCAACTACATGTATCCATATAGGAGAATACAGAGTGAAACCTAAACATGAAAACGGTTACTGCAAAGGAATGGTTTAACCTAGAAGAATGAAATCTGGTGAGCCAAGTGGGATTCATGTACTGATCACTACCTGTAAGTATCATCAAGATTGGGTGAAAAAATGTTTGCTGAGATTTCCGGAAACTCGTACTTTTTGGAAGCTTGTCAACCCCTGTCAATGAAAGTAATTCTCGTCAGTCTCTGCTTGGGGCTACTTCAATAAGACACAAACCATAGCGATAGAACATGGAACAATTATTGTGCTAAGTTTCAAAGAGGTTGCACAAACCGTGTTTGATTTAGAGTTCCAACTATATGTATCCATATAGGAGAAAACAGAGTGAAACCTAAACATGAAAACGGTTACTGCAAAGGAACGGTTTAACATAGAAGAACGAAATTTGTTGAGTCAATTGGGATGAGTGGGCTGATCATTAAATGGAAGTTTCATCAAGATTGGGTGAAAAAATGTTTGCTGAGATTTCAGGCAACTCGTAGTTTTTTGGATGCTTGGCAACCCCTTTCATTGATAGTGATTCTCTTCTCTCTCTTCTTGGGGCTACATCAGTAGGACACAAACCATAGCGATAGAACTTGGAACTACATTACTGTGCCAAGATTCAAAGAGCTTGCACAAACCGTGTTTGATTTCGAGTTCCAACTACATGTATCCATATAGGAGAAACAGAGTGAAACCTAAACATGAAAACGGTTCCTGCAAAGGAACGGTTTAACCTAGAAGAACGAAATTTGGTTGAGCCAAGTGGGATTGGTGGGCTGATCATTAAATGGATTCATCATCAATATTGGGTGAAAAAATGTTTGCTGAGATTTCAGGAAACTCGCAGTTTTTTGGAAGCTTGGCAACCCCTCTCAATGAAAGTGATTCTCATCAGTCTCTGCTTGGGGCTTCTTCAATAGGACACAAACCATAGCGATAGAACTTGGAACTACATTATTGTGCCAAGTTTCAAAGAGCTAGCAAAAACCGTGTTTGATTTAGAGTTCCAACTACATTTATCCATATAGGATAAAACAGAGTGAAACCTAAAAATGAAAACGGATTCTGCAAAGAAACGGTTTAACCTAGAAGAACGAAATTTTGTGAGCCAAGTGGGATTGGTGGGCTGATCATTAAGTGGAAGCATCATCAATATTGGGTGATAAAATGTTTGCTGAGATTTCTGGAAACTCGTACTTTTGGGAAGCTTGGCAACCCCTTTCAATGAAAGTGATTCTCATCAGTCTCTGCTTGGGGATACTTCAATAGGACACAATCCATAGTGAAAGAACTTGGGACTACATTATTGTGCCAAGTTTCAAAGAGCTAGCACAAACCGTGTTTGATTTAGAGTTCCAACTACATGTATCCATATAGGAGAAAACAGAGTGAAACCTAAACATGAAAACGGTTACTGCAAAGGAAAGGTTTAACCTAGAAGAACGAAATTTGGTGGGCCAATTGGGATTGGTACGCTGATCAATAAATGGAAGGATCATCAAGATTGGGTGAAAAAATGTTTGCTGAGATTTCCGGAAACACGTACTTTTTGAAAGCTTGGCAACCCCTTTCAATGAAAGTGATTCTCATCAGTCTCTGCTTGGGGCTTCTTCAATAGGACACAAACTATAGCGATATAACTTGGAACTACATTATTGTGCCAAGTTTCAAAGAGCTAGCACAAACCGTGTTTGATTTAGAGTTCCAACTACATGTATCCATATAGGAGAAAACAGAGTGAAACCTAAACATGAAAACGGTTACTGCAAAGGAACGGTTTAACCTAGAAGAACGAAATTTGGTGAGCCAAGTGGGATTGGTGTACTGCTCATGACCTGCAAGTATCATCAAGATTGGGTAAAAAAATATTTGCTGAGATTTCAGGAAACTCGTAGTTTTTTGGAAGCTTGGCAACCCCTTTCAATGAACGTGATTCTCGTCAGTCTCTCCTTGGCGCTACTTCAATAGGACACAAACCATAGCGATCGAACTTGGAACTACATTATTGTGCCAAGTTTCAAAGAGCTAGCACAAACCGTGTTTGATTTAGAGTTCCAACTACATGTATCCATGTAGGAGAAAACAGAGTGAAACCTAAACATGAAAACGGTTACTGCAAAGGAACGGTTTAACCTAGAAGAAAGAAATTTGGTGAGAAAAGTGGGATTCATGTACTGATCACTACCTGCAAGTATCATCAAGATTGGGTGAAAAAAATGTTTGCTGAGATTTCAGGAAACTCGCAGTTTTTTGGAAGCTTGGCAACCCCTTTCAATGAAAGTGATTCTCGTTGTCTTTGCTTGGGGCTAATTCAAGGACACAAACCATAGCGATAGAACTTGGAACTACATTACTGTGCCTAGTTTCAAAGAGCTTGCACAAACCGTGTTTGATTTAGAGTTCCAACTACAAGTATCCATATAGGAGAAAACAGAGTGAAACCTAAACATGAAAACGGTTACTGCAAAGGAACGGTTTAACCTAGAAGAACGAAATTTGGTGAGCCAAGTTGGATTGGTGGGCTGATCATTAAATGGAAGCATCATCAATATTGGGTAAAAAAATGTTTGCTGAAATTTCAGGAAACTCGCAGTTTTTTGGAAGCTTGGCAACCCCTTTCATGAAAGTGATTCTCGTCAGTCTCTGCTTGGGGCTTCGTCAATAGGACACAAACCATAGCGATAGAACTTGGAACTACATTATTGTGTCATGTTTAAAAGAGCTTGCACAAACCGTGTTTGATTTCGAGTTCAAACTACATGTATCCATATAGGAGAAAAGAGAGTGAAACCTAAACATGAAAACGGTTACTGCAAAGGAACGTTTTAACCTAGAAGAATGAAATTTGGTGAGCCAAGTGGGATTGGTGTACTGATCATGACCTGCCAGTATCATCAAGATTGGGTGAAAAAATGTTTGCTGAGATTTCCGGAAACTCATAGTTTTATGGAAGCTTGGCAACCCCTTTCAATGAAAGTGATTCTCGTCAGTCTCTGCTTTGGGCTACTTCAATAGGACACAAACCATAGCGATACAACTTGGAACTACATTATTGTGCCAAGTTTAAAAGAGCTAGCACAAACCGTGTTTGATTTAGAGTTCGAAATACATGTATCCATATAGGAGAAAACAGAGTGAAACCTAAACATGAAAACGGTTACTGCAAAGGAGCGGTTTAACCTAGAAGAACGAAATTTGGTGAGCCAAGTGTGATTCGTGTACTGATCACTACCTGCAAGTATCATCAAGATTGGGTGAAAAAATATTTGCTGAGATTTCAGCCAACTCATAGTTTTTTGGAAGCTTGGCAACCCCTTTCAATGAAAGTGATTCTCGTCAGTCTCTGCTTGGGGCTTCTTCAATAGGACACAAACCATAGCGATAGAACGTGGAACTACATTATTGTGCCAAGTTTCAAAGAGCTAGAACAAACCGTGTTTGATTTAGAGTTCCAAATACATGTATCCATATAGGAGAAAACAGAGTGAAACCTAAACATGAAAACGGTTACTGCAAAGGAGCGGTTTAACCTAGAAGAACGAAATTTTGTGAGCCAAGTGTGATTCGTGTACTGATCACTACCTGCAAGTATCATCAAGATTGGTTGAAAAAATATTTGCTGAGATTTCAGCCAACTCGTAGTTTTTTGGAAGCTTGGCAACCCCTTTCAATGAAAGTGATTCTCGTCAGTCTCTGCTTGGGGCTACATCAGTAGGACACACACCATAGCTATAGAACTTGGAACTACATTATTGTGCCAAGTTTCAAAGAGCTAGCACAAACCGTGTTTGATTTAGAGTTCCAACTACATGTATCCATATAGGAGAAAACAGAGTGAAACCTAAACATGAAAACGGTTACTGCAAAGGAACGGTTTAACCTAGAAGAACGAAATTTGGTGAGCCAAGTGGGATATGTGGGCTGATCATTAAATTGAAGTATCATCAAGTTTGGGTGAAAAAATGTTTGCTGTGATTTCAGGAAACTCGTAGTATTTTGGAAGCTTGGCAACCCCTTTCAATGAAAGTGATTCTCGTCAGTCTCTGCTTGGGGCTATAACAGTAGGACACAAACCGAAGCGATAGAACTTGGAACTACATTATTGTGCCAAGTTTCAAAGAGCTAGAACAAACCGTGTTTGATTTAGAGTTCCAACTACATATATCCATATAGGAGAAAACAGAAGGAAACCTAAACATGAAAACGGTTACTACAAAGGAACGGTTTAACCTAGAAGAACGAAATTTGGTGAGCCAAGGGGGATTCGTGTATTGATCATGGCCTGCAAGTATCATCAAGATTGGGTGAAAAATATTTGCTGAGATTTCAGGTAACGCAGTTTTTTGGAAGGTTGGCAACCCCTTTCAATGAAAGTGATTCTCATCAGTCTCTGCTTGGGGCTACTTCAATAGGAAGCAAACCATAGCGATAGAACTTGGAACAACATTATTGTGCCAAGTTTCAAAGAGCTAGCACAAACCGTGTTTGATTTAGAGTTCCAACTACATGTATCCATATAGGAGAAAACAGAGTGAAACCTAAACATGAAAACGGTTACTGCAAAGGAACGGTTTAACCTAGAAGAACGAAATTTGGTGAGCCAAGTGGGATTGGTGGGCTGATCATTAAATGGAAGTATCATCAAGATTGGGTGAAAAAATGTTTGCTGAGATTTCCGGAAACTCGCAGTTTTTTGGAAGCTTGGCAACCCCTTTAAATGAAAGTGATTCTCGACAGTCTCTGCTTGGGGCTACTTCAATAGGACACAAACCATAGCGATAGAACTTGGAACTACATTATTGTGCCAAGTTTCAAAGAGGTAGTACAAACCGTGTTTGATTTAGAGTTCCAACTACATGTATCCATATAGGAGAAAACAGAGTGAAACCTAAACATGAAAACGGTTACTGCAAAGGAGCGGTTTAACCTAGAAGAACGAAATTTGGTGAGCCAAGTGTGATTCGTGTACTGATCACTACCTGCACGTATCATCAAGATTGGGTGAAAAAATGTTTGCTGTGATTTCAGCAAACTCGTAGTTTTTTGGAAGCTTGGCAACCCCTTTCATTGAAAGTGATTCTCGTCAGTCTCTGCTTGGGGCTACATCAGTAGGACACAAACCATAGCTATAGAACTTGGAACTACATTATTGTGCCAAGTTACAAAGAGCTAGCACAAACCGCGTTTGATTTAGAGTTCCAACTACATGTATCCATATAGGAGAAAACAGAGTGAAACCTAAACATGAAAACGGTTACTGCAAAGGAACGGTTTAACCTAGAAGAACGAAATTTGGTGAGCCAAGTGGGATTGGTGGGCTGTTCATTAAATGGAAGTTTCATCTAGATTGGGTGAAAAAATGTTTGCTGAGATTTCCGGAAACTCGCAGTTTTTTGGAAGCCTGGCAACCCCTTTCAATGAAAGTGATTCTCGTCAGTCTCTGCTTGGGGCTACATCAATAGGACACAAACCATAGCGATAGAACTTGGAACTACATTATTGTGCCAAGTTTCAAAGAGCTAGCACAAACCGTGTTTGATTTAGGGTTCCAACTACATGTATCCATATAGGAGAAAACAAAGTGAAACCTAAACATGAAAACGGTTACTGCAAAGGAACGGTTTAACCTAGAAGAACGAAATTTGGTGAGCCAAGTGGGATTGGTGGGCTGATCATTAAATGGAAGTTTCATCAAGATTGGGTTAAAAAATGTTTGCTGAAATTTCAGGAAACTCGTAGTTTTTTGGAAGCTTGGCAACCCCTTTCAATGAAAGTGATTCTCGTCAGTCTCTGCTTGGGGCTATAACAGTAGGACACAAACCGAAGCGATAGAACTTGGAACTACATTATTGTGCCAAGTTTCAAAGAGCTAGAACAAACCGTGTTTGATTTAGAGTTCCAACTACATGTATCCATATAGGAGAAAACAGAAGGAAACCTAAACATGAAAACGGTTACTACAAAGGAATGGTTTAACCTAGAAGAACGAAATTTGGTGAGCCAAGGGGGATTCGTGTATTGATCATGGCCTGCAAGTATCATCAAGATTGGGTGAAAAAATGTTTGCTGAGATTTCAGGTAACGCAGTTTTTTGGAAGGTTGGCAACCCCTTTCAATGAAAATGATTCTCATCAGTCTCTGCTTGGGGCTACTTCAATAGGAAGCAAACCATAGCGATAGAACTTGGAACAACATTATTGTGCCAAGTTTTAAAGAGCTAGCACAAACCGTGTTTGATTTAGAGTTCCAACTACATGTATCCATATAGGAGAAAACAGAGTGAAACCTAAACATGAAAACGGTTACTGCAAAGGAACGGTGTAACCTAGAAGAACGAAATTTGGTGAGCCAAGTGGGATTGGTGGGCTGATCATTAAATGGAACTATCATCAAGATTGGGTGAAAAAATGTTTGCTGAGATTTCCGGAAACTCGCAGTTTTTTGGAAGCTTGGCAACCCCTTTAAATGAAAGTGATTCTCGTCAGTCTCTGCTTGGGGCTACTTCAATAGGACACAAACCATAGCGATAGAACTTGGAACTACATTATTGTGCCAAGTTTCAAAGAGGTAGTACAAACCGTGTTTGATTTAGAGTTCCAACTACATGTATCCATATAGGAGAAAACAGAGTGAAACCTAAACATGAAAACGGTTCGTGCAAAGGAGCGGTTTAACCTAGAAGAACGAAATTTGGTGAGCCAAGTGTGATTCGTGTACTGATCACTACCTGCAAGTATCATCAAGATTGGGTGAAAAAATGTTTGCTGAGATTTCAGCAAACTCGTAGTTTTTTGGAAGCTTGGCAACCCCTTTCAATGAAAGTGATTCTCGTCAGTCTCTGCTTGGGGATACAACAGTAGGACACAAACCGAAGCGACAGAACTAGGAACTACATTATTGTGCCAAGTTTCAAAGAGCTAGCACAAACCGTGTTAGATTTAGAGTTCCTACTACATGTATCCATATAGGAGAAAACAGAGTGAAACCTAAACATGAAAACGGTTACTGCAAAGGAATGGTTTAACCTAGAAGAACGAAATTTGGTGAGCCAAGTGGGATTGTTGGGCTGATCATTAAATGGAAGTATCATCAAGATTGGCTGAAAAAAATGTTTGCTGAGATTTCCGGAAACTCGTAGTTTTTTGGAAGCTTGGCAACCCCTTTCAATGAAAGTGATTCTCGTCAGTCTCTGCTTGGGGATACTTCAATAGGACACAAACCATAGCTATAGAACTTAGAACTACATTCTTGTGCCAAGTTTCAAAGAGCTAGCACAAACCGTGTTTGATATAGAGTTCCAAATACATGTATCCATATAGGAGAAAACAGAGTGAAACCTAAACATGAATACGGTTACTGCAAAGGAACGGTTTAACCTAGAAGAACGAAATTTGCTGAGCCAAGTGGGAATGGTGGGCTGATCATTAAATGGAAGTATCATCAAGATTGGGTGAAAAAATGTTTGCTGAGATTTCCGGAAACTCGCAGTTTTTTGGAATCTTGGCAACCCCTTTCAATGAAAGTGATGCTCATCAGGCTCTGCTTGGGGCTACTTCAATAGGACACAAACCATAGCGATAGAACTTGGAACTACATAATTGGGCCAAGTTTCAAAGAGCTAGCACAAACCGTGTTTGATTTAGCGTTCCAACTACATGTATCAATATAGGAGAAAACAGAGTGAAACCTAAACATGAAAACGGTTACTGCAAAGGAACGGTTTAACCTAGAAGAACGTAATTTGGTGAGCCAAGTGGGATTGGTGGGCTGATCATTAAATTGAAGTATCATCAACATTGGGTGAAAAAATGTTTGCTGAGATTTCTGGAAACTCGCAGTTTTTTGGAAGCTTGGCAACCCCTTTCAATGAAAGTGATTCTCGTCAGTCTCTGCTTTGGGCTACTTCAATAGGACACAAACCATAGCGATACAACTTGGAACTACATTATTGTGCCAACTTTCAAAGAGCTTGCACAAACCGTGTTTGATTTAGAGTTCCAACTACATGTATCAATATAGGAGAAAACAGAGAGAAAACCTAAACATGAAAACGGTTACTGCAAAGGAGCGGTTTAACCTAGAAGAACGAAATTTTGTGAGCCAAGTGTGATTCGTGTACTGATCACTACCTGCAAGTATCATCAAGATTGGTTGAAAAAATATTTGCTGAGATTTCAGCCAACTCGTAGTTTTTTGGAAGCTTGGCAACCCCTTTCAATGAAAGTGATTCTCGTCAGTCTCTGCTTGGGGCTACATCAGTAGGACACAAACCATAGCTATAGAACTTGGAACTACATTATTGTGCCAAGTTTCAAAGAGCTAGCACAAACCGTGTTTGATTTAGCGTTCCAACTATATGTATTCATATAGGAGAAAACAGAGTGAAACCTAAATATGAAAACGGTTACTGCAAAGGAACGGTATAACCTAGAAGAACGAAATTTGGTGAGACAAGTGGGATATGTGGGCTGATCATTAAATTGAAGTATCATCAAGTTTGGGTGAAAAAATGTTTGCTGTGATTTCAGGAAACTCGTAGTATTTTGGAAGCTTGGCAACCCCTTTCAATGAAAGTGATTCTCGTCAGTCTCTGCTTGGGGCTATAACAGTAGGACACAAACCGAAGCGATAGAACTTGGAACTACATTATTGTGCCAAGTTTCAAAGAGCTAGAACAAACCGTGTTTGATTTAGAGTTCCAACTACATGTATCCATATAGGAGAAAACAGAAGGAAACCTAAACATGAAAACGGTTACTACAAAGGAATGGTTTAACCTAGAAGAACGAAATTTGGTGAGCCAAGGGGGATTCGTGTATTGATCATGGCCTGCAAGTATCATCAAGATTGGGTGAAAAAATATTTGCTGAGATTTCAGGTAACGCAGTTTTTTGGAAGGTTGGCAACCCCTTTCAATGAAAGTGATTCTCATCAGTCTCTGCTTGGGGCTACTTCAATAGGAAGCAAACCATAGCGATAGAACTTGGAACAACATTATTGTGCCAAGTTTCAAAGAGCTAGCACAATCCGTGTTTGATTTAGAGTTCCAACTACGTGTATCCATATAGGAGAAAACAGAGTGAAACCTAAACATGAAAACGGTTACTGCAAAGGAACGGTTTAACCTAGAAGAACGAAATTTGGTGAGCCAAGTGGGATCGGAGGGCTGATCAGTAAATGGAAGTATCATCAAGATTGGGTGAAAAAATGTTTGCTGAGATTTCCGGAAACTCGCAGTTTTTTGGAAGCTTGGCAACCCCTTTAAATGAAAGTGATTCTCGTCAGTCTCTGCTTGGGGCTACTTCAATAGGACACAAACCATAGCGATAGAACTTGGAACTACATTATTGTGCCACTTTCAAAGAGGTAGTACAAACCGTGTTTGATTTAGAGTTCCAACTACATGTATCCATATAGGAGAAAACAGAGTGAAACCTAAACATGAAAACGGTTACTGCAAAGGAGCGGTTTAACCTAGAAGAACGAAATTTGGTGAGCCAAGTGTGATTCGTGTACTGATCACTACCTGCACGTATCATCAAGTTTGGGTGAAAAAATGTTTGCTGTGATTTCAGCAAACTCGTAGTTTTTTGGAAGCTTGGCAACCCCTTTCAATGAAAGTGATTCTCGTCAGTCTCTGCTTGGTGCTACATCAGTAGGACACAAACCATAGCTATAGAACTTGGAACTACATTATTGTGCCAAGTTACAAAGAGCTAGCACAAACCGCGTTTGATTTAGAGTTCCAACTACATGTATCCATATAGGAGAAAACAGAGTGAATCCTAAACACGAAAACGGTTACTGCAAAGGAATGGTTTAACCTAGAAGAACGAAATTTGTGAGCCAAGTGGGATTGTTGGGCTGATCATTAAATGGAAGGATCATCAAGATTGGCTGAAAAAATGTTTGCTGAGATTTCCGGAAACTCGTAGGTTTTTGGAAGCTTGGCATCCCCTTTCAATGAAAGTGATTCTCGTCAGTCTCTGCTTGGGGCTACTTCAATAGGACAAAAACCATAGCGATAGAACGTGGAACTACATTATTGTGCCAAGTTTCAAAGAGCTAGCACAAACCGTGTTTGATTAGAGTTCCAACTACATGTATCCATATAGGAGAAAACAGAGTGAAACCTAAACATGAAAACGGTTCCTGTAAAGGAACGGTTTAACCTAGAAGAACAAAATTTGGTGAGCCAAGTGGGATTCGTGTATTGATCATGGCCTGCAAGTATCATCAAGATTGGGTGAAAAAATGTTTGCTGAGATTTCAGGAAACTCGTTGTTTTTTGGAAGCTTGGCAACCCCTTTCAATAAAAGTGATTCTCGCCAGTCTCTGCTTGGGGCTACTTCAATAGGACACAAACCATAGCGATAGAACTTGGAACTACATTGTTGTGCCAAGTTTCAAAGAGCTAGCACAAACCGTGTTTGATTTAGAGTTCCAACTACATGTATCCATATAGGAGAAAACAGAAGGAAACCTAAACATGAAAACGGTTACTACAAGGAATGGTTTAACCTAGAAGAACGAAATTTGGTGAGCCAAGTGGGATTGGAGGGCTGTTCATTAAATGGAAGTTTCATCAAGATTGGGTGAAAAAATGTTTGCTGAGATTTCCGGAAACTCGCAGTTTTTTGGAAGCTTGGCAACCCCTTTCAATGAAAGTGATTCTCGTCAGTCTCTGCTTGGGGCTACATCAATAGGACACAAACCATAGCGATAGAACTTGGAACTACATTATTGTGCCAAGTTTCAAAGAGCTAGCACAAACCGTGTTTGATTTAGAGTTCCAACTACATGTATCCATATAGTAGAAAACAAAGTGAAACCTAAACATGAAAACGGTTACTGCAAAGGAACGGTTTAACCTACAAGAACGAAATTTGGTGAGCCAAGTGGGATTGGTGGGCTGATCATTAAATGGAAGTTTCATCAAGATTGGGTTAAAAAATGTTTGCTGAAATTTCAGGAAACTCGTAGTTTTTTGGAAGCTTGGCAACCCCTTTCAATGAAAGTGATTCTCGTCAGTCTCTGCTTGGGGCTATAACAGTAGGACACAAACCGAAGCGATAGAACTTGGAACTACATTATTGTGCCAAGTTTCAAAGAGCTAGAACAAACCGTGTTTGATTTAGAGTTCCAACTACATGTATCCATATAGGAGAAAACAGAAGGAAACCTAAACATGAAAACGGTTACTACAAAGGAATGGTTTAACCTAGAAGAACGAAATTTGGTGAGCCAAGGGGGATTCGTGTATTGATCATGGCCTGCAAGTATCATCAAGATTGGGTGAAAAAATGTTTGCTGAGATTTCAGGTAACGCAGTTTTTTGGAAGGTTGGCAACCACTTTCAATGAAAATGATTCTCATCAGTCTCTGCTTGGGGCTACTTCAATAGGAAGCAAACCATAGCGATAGAACTTGGAACAACATTATTGTGCCAAGTTGTAAAGAGCTAGCACAAACCGTGTTTGATTTAGAGTTTCCAACTACATGTATCCATATAGGAGAAAACAGAGTGAAACCTAAACATGAAAACGGTTACTGCAAAGGAGCGGTTTAACCTAGAAGAACGAAATTTGGTGAGCCAAGTGTGATTCGTCTATTGATCAATGCCTGCAAGTATCATCAGATTGGGTGAAAAAAATGTTTGCTGAGATTTCAGGAAACTCGTAGTTTTTTGGAAGCTTGGCAACCCCTTTCAATGAAAGTGATTCTCGTCAGTCTGTGCTTGGGGCTACTTCAATAGGACACAAACCATAGCGATAGAACTTGGAACTACATTATTGTGCCAAGTTTCAAAGAGCTAGCACAAACCGTGTTTGATATAGAGTTCGAAATACATGTATCCATATAGGAGAAAACAGAGTGAAACCTAAACATGAAAACGGTTACTACAAAGGAACGCTTTAACCTAGAAGAACGAAATTTGGTGAGCCAAGTGGGAATGGTGGGCTGATCATTAAATGGAAGTATCATCAAGATTGGGTGAAAAAATGTTTGCTGAGATTTCCGGAAACTCGCATTTTTTGGAATCTTGGCAACCCCTTTCAATGAAAGTGATGCTCATCAGTCTCTGCTTGGGGCTACTTCAATAGGACACAAACCATAGCAATAGAACTTGGAACTACATAATTGTGCCAAGTTTCAAAGAGCTAGCATAAACCGTGTTTGATTTAGCGTTCCAACTACATGTATCCATATAGGAGAAAACAGAGTGAAACCTAAACATGAAAACGGTTACTGCAAAGGAACGGTTTAACCTAGAAGAACGAAATTTGGTGAGCCAAGTGGGATTGGTGGGCTGATCATTAAATAGAAGTATCATCAACATTGGGTGAAAAAATGTTTGCTGAGATTTCCGGAAACTCGCAGTTTTTTGGAAGCTTTGCAACCCCTTTCAATGAAAGTGATTCTCGTCAGTCTCTGATTTGGGCTACTTCAATAGGACACAAACCATAGCGATACAACTTGGAACTACATTATTGTGCCAAGTTTCAAAGAGCTTGCACAAACCGTGTTTGATTTAGAGTTCCAACTACATGTATCCATATAGGAGAAAACAGAGTGAAACCTAAACATGAAAACGGTTACTGCAAAGGAGCGGTTTAACCTAGAAGAACGAAATTTGGTGAGCCAAGTGTGATTCGTGTACTGATCACTACCTGCAAGTATCATCAAGATTGGGTGAAAAATATTTGCTGAGATTTCAGCCAACTCGTAGTTTTTTGGAAGCTTGGCAACCCCTTTCAATGAAAGTGATTCTCGTCAGTCTCTGCTTGGGGCTATAACAGTAGGACACAAACCGAAGCGATAGAACTTGGAACTACATTATTGTGCCAAGTTTCAAAGAGCTAGAACAAACCGTGTTTGATTTAGAGTTCCAACTACATGTATCCATATAGGAGAAAACAGAGTGAAACCTAAACATGAAAATGGTTACTACAAAGGAACGGTTTAACCTAGAAGAACGAAATTTGGTGAGCCAAGTGGGATTCATGTACTTATCAGTACCTGCAAGTATCATCAAGATTGGGTGAAAAAATGTTTGCTCAGATTTGAGGAAACACGTAGTTTTTGGAAGCTTGGCAACCCCTTTAAATGAAAGTGATTCTCGACAGTCTCTGGTTTGAGCTACTTCAATAGGACACAAACCATAGTGATAGAACTTGGAACAACATTATTGTGCCAAGTTTCAAAGAGCTAGCACAAACCGTGTTTGATTTAGAGTTCCAACTACATGTATCCATATAGGAGAAAACAGAGTGAAACCTAAACATGAAAACGGTTACTGCAAAGGAACGGTTTAACCTAGAAGAACGAAATTTGGTGAGCCAAGTGGGATTTCTGGGGTGATCATTAAATGGAAGTATCATCAAGATTGGGTGAAAAAATATTTGCTGAGATTTCCGGAAATTCGTACTTTTTGGAAGCTTGGCAACCCCTTTCAATGAAAGTGATGCTCGTCAGTCTCTGCTTGGGGCTACTTCAATAGGACCCAAACCATAGCGATAGAACTTGGAATTACATTATTGTGCCAAGTTTCAAAGAGCTAGCACAAACCGTGTTTGATTTAGAGTTCCAACTACATGAATCCATATAGGAGAAAACAGAGTGAAACCTAAACATGAAAACGGTTACTGCAAAGGAAAGGTTTAACCTAGAAGAACGAAATTTGGTGAGCCATGTGGGAATCGTGTACTGATCACTACCTGCAAGTATCATCAAGATTGGGTGAAAAAATGTTTGCTGAGATTTGAGGAAACTCGTACTAATTGGAAACTTGACAACCCCTTTCAATGAAAGTGATTCTCGTCAGTCTCTGCTTGGGGCTACTTCAATAGGACACAAACCGAAGTGATAAAACTTGGAACTACATTATTGTGCCAAGTTTCAAAGAGCTAGCACAAAACCGTGTTTGATTTAGAGTTCCAAATACATGTATCCATATAGCAGAAAACAGAGTGAAACCTAAACATGAAAACGGTTCCTGCAAAGGAACGGTTTAACCTAGAAGAACGAAATTTGGTGAGCCAAGTGGGATTCGTGTATTGATCACTACCTGCAAGTATCATCAAGATTGGGTGAAAAAATATTTGCTGAGATTTCCGGAAACTCGTAGTTTTTTGGAAGCTTGGCAACCCCTTTCAATGAAAGTGATTCTCGTCAGTCTCTGCTTGGGGCTACTTCAATAGGACAAAAACCATAGCGATAGAACATGGAACTACATTATTGTGCCAAGTTTCAAAGAGCTAGCACAAACCGTGTTTGATTTAGAGTTCCAACTACATGTATCCATATAGGAGAAAACAGAGTGAAACCTAAACATGAAAACGGTTCCTGCAAAGGAACGGTTTAACCTAGAAGAACGAAATTTGGTGAGCCAAGTGGGATTCGTGTACTGATCACTACCTGCACGTATCATCAAGTTTGGGTGAAAAATGTTTGCTGTGATTTCAGCAAACTCGTAGTTTTTTGGAAGCTTGGCAACCCCTTTCAATGAAAGTGATTCTCGTCAGTCTCTGCTTGGGGCTACATCAGTAGGACACAAACCATAGCTATAGAACTTGGAACTACATTATTGTGCCAAGTTACAAAGAGCTAGCACAAACCGCGTTTGATTTAGAGTTCCAACTACATGTATCCATATAGGAGAAAACAGAGTGAATCCTAAACATGAAAACGGTTACTGCAAAGGAATGGTTTAACCTAGAAGAACGAAATTTGGTGAGCCAAGTGGGATTGTTGGGCTAATCATTAAATGGAAGGATCATCAAGATTGGCTGAAAAAATGTTTGCTGAGATTTCCGGAAACTCGTAGGTTTTTGGAAGCTTGGCATCCCCTTTCAATGAAAGTGATTCTCGTCAGTCTCTGCTTGGGGCTACTTCAATAGGACAAAAACCATAGCGATAGAACGTGGAACTACATTATTGTGCCAAGTTTCAAAGAGCTAGCACAAACCGTGTTTGATTAGAGTTCCAACTACATGTATCCATATAGGAGAAAACAGAGTGAAACCTAAACATGAAAACGGTTCCTGTAAAGGAACGGTTTAACCTAGAAGAACAAAATTTGGTGAGCCAAGTGGGATTCGTGTATTGATCATGGCCTGCAAGTATCATCAAGATTGGGTGAAAAAATGTTTGCTGAGATTTCAGGAAACTCGTAGTTTTTTGGAAGCTTGGCAACCCCTTTCAATAAAAGTGATTCTCGCCAGTCTCTGCTTGGGGCTACTTCAATAGGACACAAACCATAGCGATAGAACTTGGAACTACATTGTTGTGCCAAGTTTCAAAGAGCTAGCACAAACCGTGTTTGATTTAGAGTTCCAACTACATGTATCCATATAGGAGAAAACAGAAGGAAACCTAAACATGAAAACGGTTACTACAAAGGAATGGTTTAACCTAGAAGAACGAAATTTGGTGAGCCAAGTGGGATTGGAGGGCTGTTCATTAAATGGAAGTTTCATCAAGATTGGGTGAAAAAATGTTTGCTGAGATTTCCGGAAACTCGCAGTTTTTTGGAAGCTTGGCAACCCCTTTCAATGAAAGTGATTCTCGTCAGTCTCTGCTTGGGGCTACATCAATAGGACACAAACCATAGCGATAGAACTTGGAACTACATTATTGTGCCAAGTTTCAAAGAGCTAGCACAAACCGTGTTTGATTTAGAGTTCCAACTACATGTATCCATATAGGAGAAAACAAAGTGAAACCTAAACATGAAAACGGTTACTGCAAAGGAACGGTTTAACCTACAAGAACGAAATTTGGTGAGCCAAGTGGGATTGGTGGGCTGATCATTAAATGGAAGTTTCATCAAGATTGGGTTAAAAAATGTTTGCTGAAATTTCAGGAAACTCGTAGTTTTTTGGAAGCTTGGCAACCCCTTTCAATGAAAGTGATTCTCGTCAGTCTCTGCTTGGGGCTATAACAGTAGGACACAAACCGAAGCGATAGAACTTGGAACTACATTATTGTGCCAAGTTTCAAAGAGCTAGAACAAACCGTGTTTGATTTAGAGTTCCAACTACATGTATCCATATAGGAGAAAACAGAAGGAAACCTAAACATGAAAACGGTTACTAAAAAGGAATGGTTTAACCTAGAAGAACGAAATTTGGTGAGCCAAGGGGGATTCGTGTATTGATCATGGCCTGCAAGTATCATCAAGATTGGGTGAAAAAATGTTTGCTGAGATTTTCAGGTAACGCAGTTTTTTGGAAGGTTGGCAACCCCTTTCAATGAAAATGATTCTCATCAGTCTCTGCTTGGGGCTACTTCAATAGGAAGCAAACCATAGCGATAGAACTTGGAACAACATTATTGTGCCAAGTTTTAAAGAGCTAGCACAAACCGTGTTTGATTTAGAGTTCCAACTACATGTATCCATATAGGAGAAAACAGAGTGAAACCTAAACATGAAAACGGTTACTGCAAAGGAGCGGTTTAACCTAGAAGAACGAAATTTGGTGAGCCAAGTGTGATTCGTCTATTGATCAATGCCTGCAAGTATCATCAGATTGTTTGAAAAAATGTTTGCTGAGATTTCAGGAAACTCGTAGTTTTTTGGAAGCTTGGCAACCCCTTTCAATGAAAGTGATTCTCGTCAGTCTGTGCTTGGGGCTACTTCAATAGGACACAAACCATAGCGATAGAACTTGGAACTACATTATTGTGCCAAGTTTCAAAGAGCTAGCACAAACCGTGTTTGATATAGAGTTCGAAATACATGTATCCATATAGGAGAAAACAGAGTGAAACCTAAACATGAAAACGGTTACTACAAAGGAACGGTTTAACCTAGAAGAACGAAATTTGGTGAGCCAAGTGGGAATGGTGGGCTGATCATTAAATGGAAGTATCATCAAGATTGGGTGAAAAAATGTTTGCTGAGATTTCCGGAAACTCGCATTTTTTGGAATCTTGGCAACCCCTTTCAATGAAAGTGATGCTCATCAGTCTCTGCTTGGGGCTACTTCAATAGGACACAAACCATAGCAATAGAACTTGGAACTACATAATTGTGCCAAGTTTCAAAGAGCTAGCATAAACCGTGTTTGATTTAGCGTTCCAACTACATGTATCCATATAGAAGAAAACAGAGTGAAACCTAAACATGAAAACGGTTACTGCAAAGGAACGGTTTAACCTAGAAGAACGAAATTTGGTGAGCCAAGTGGGATTGGTGGGCTGATCATTAAATAGAAGTATCATCAACATTGGGTGAAAAAATGTTTGCTGAGATTTCCGGAAACTCGCAGTTTTTTGGAAGCTTTGCAACCCCTTTCAATGAAAGTGATTCTCGTCAGTCTCTGATTTGGGCTACTTCAATAGGACACAAACCATAGCGATACAACTTGGAACTACATTATTGTGCCAAGTTTCAAAGAGCTTAAACAAACCGTGTTTGATTTAGAGTTCCAACTACATGTATCCATATAGGAGAAAACAGAGTGAAACCTAAACATGAAAACGGTTACTGCAAAGGAGCGGTTAACCTAGAAGAACGAAATTTGGTGAGCCAAGTGTGATTCGTGTACTGATCACTACCTGCAAGTATCATCAAGATTGGGTGAAAAAATATTTGCTGAGATTTCAGCCAACTCGTAGTTTTTTGGAAGCTTGGCAACCCCTTTCAATGAAAGTGATTCTCGTCAGTCTCTGCTTGGGGCTATAACAGTACGACACAAACCGAAGCGATAGAACTTGGAACTACATTATTGTGCCAAGTTTCAAAGAGCTAGAACAAACCGTGTTTGATTTAGAGTTCCAACTACATGTATCCATATAGGAGAAAACAGAGTGAAACCTAAACATGAAAATGGTTACTACAAAGGAACGGTTTAACCTAGAAGAACGAAATTTGGTGAGCCAAGTGGGATTCATGTACTTATCAGTACCTGCAAGTATCATCAAGATTGGGTGAAAAAATGTTTGCTCAGATTTGAGGAAACACGTAGTTTTTGGAAGCTTGGCAACCCCTTTAAATGAAAGTGATTCTCGACAGTCTCTGGTTTGAGCTACTTCAATAGGACACAAACCATAGTGATAGAACTTGGAACAACATTATTGTGCCAAGTTTCAAAGAGCTAGCACAAACCGTGTTTGATTTAGAGTTCCAACTACATGTATCCATATAGGAGAAAACAGAGTGAAACCTAAACATGAAAACGGTTACTGCAAAGGAACGGTTTAACCTAGAAGAACGAAATTTGGTGAGCCAAGTGGGATTTCTGGGGTGATCATTAAATGGAAGTATCATCAAGATTGGGTGAAAAAATATTTGCTGAGATTTCCGGAAACTCGTACTTTTTGGAAGCTTGGCAACCCCTTTCCAATGAAAGTGATGCTCGTCAGTCTCTGCTTGGGGCTACTTCAATAGGACCCAAACCATAGCGATAGAACTTGGAATTACATTATTGTGCCAAGTTTCAAAGAGCTAGCACAAACCGTGTTTGATTTAGAGTTCCAAATACATGAATCCATATAGGAGAAAACAGAGTGAAACCTAAACATGAAAACGGTTACTGCAAAGGAAAGGTTTAACCTAGAAGAACGAAATTTGGTGAGCCATGTGGGAATCGTGTACTGATCACTACCTGCAAGTATCATCAAGATTGGGTGAAAAAATGTTTGCTGAGATTTGAGGAAACTCGTACTAATTGGAAACTTGACAACCCCTTTCAATGAAAGTGATTCTCGTCAGTCTCTGCTTGGGGCTCCTTCAATAGGACACAAACCGAAGTGATAAAACTTGGAACTACATTATTGTGCCAAGTTTCAAAGAGCTAGCACAAAACCGTGTTTGATTTAGAGTTCCAACTACATGTATCCATATAGCAGAAAACAGAGTGAAACCTAAACATGAAAACGGTTCCTGCAAAGGAACGGTTTAACCTAGAAGAACGAAATTTGGTGAGCCAAGGGGGATTCGTGTATTGATCATGGCCTGCAAGTATCATCAAGATTGGGTGAAAAAATGTTTGCTGAGATTTCAGGAAACTCGTAGTTTTTTGGAAGCTTGGCAACCCCTTTCAATGAAAGTGATTCTCGCCAGTCTCTGCTTGGGGCTACTTCAATAGGATACAAACCATAGCGATAGAACTTGGAATTACATTATTGTGCCAAGTTTCAAAGAGCTAGCACAAACCGTGTTTGATTTAGAGTTCCAAATGCATGTATCCATATAGGAGAAAACAGAGTGAAACCTAAACATGAAAACGGTTACTGCAAAGGAACGGTTTAACCTAGAAGAACGAAATTTAGTGAGCCAAGTGGGATTGGTGGGCTGATCATTAAATGGAAGTTTCATCAAGATTGGGTTAAAAAATGTTTGCTGTGATTTCAGGATACTCGTAGTTTTTTGGAAGCTTGGCAACCCCTTTCAATGAAAGTGATTCTCGTCAGTCTCTGCTTGGGGCTATAACAGTAGGAAACAAACCGAAGCGATAGAACTTGGAACTACATTATTGTGCCAAGTTTCAAAGAGCTAGAACAAACCGTGTTTGATTTAGAGTTCCAACTACATGTATCCATATAGGAGAAAACAGAAGGAAACCTAAACATGAAAACGGTTACTACAAAGGAACGGTTTAACCTAGAAGAACGAAATTTGGTGAGCCAAGGGGGATTCGTGTATTGATCATGGCCTGCAAGTATCATCAAGATTGGGTGAGAAAATGTTTGCTGAGATTTCAGGTAACGCAGTTTTTTGGAAGGTTGGCAACCCCTTTCAATGAAAGTGATTCTCATCAGTCTCTGCTTGGGGCTACTTCAATAGGAAGCAAACCATAGCGATAGACCTTGGAACAACATTATTGTGCCAAGTTTCAAAGAGCTAGCACAAACCGTGTTTGATTTAGAGTTCCAACTACATGTATCCATATAGGAGAAAACAGAGTGAAACCTAAACATGAAAACGGTTACTGCAAAGGAACGGTTTAACCTAGAAGAACGAAATTTGGTGAGCCAAGTGGGATTGGTGGGCTGATCATTAAATGGAAGTATCATCAAGATTGGGTGAAAAAATGTTTGCTGAGATTTCAGCCAACTCGTAGTTTTTTGGAAGCTTGGCAACCCCTTTCAATGAAAGTGATTCTCGTCAGTCTCTGCTTGGGGCTATAACAGTAGGACACAAACCGAAGCGATAGAACTTGGAACTACATTATTGTGCCAAGTTTCAAAGAGCTAGAACAAACCGTGTTTGATTTAGAGTTCCAACTACATGTATCCATATAGGAGAAAACAGAGTGAAACCTAAACATGAAAATGGTTACTACAAAGGAACGGTTTAACCTAGAAGAACGAAATTTGGTGAGCCAAGTGGGATTCATGTACTTATCAGTACCTGCAAGTATCATCAAGATTGGGTGAAAAAATGTTTGCTCAGATTTGAGGAAACACGTAGTTTTTGGAAGCTTGGCAACCCCTTTAAATGAAAGTGATTCTCGACAGTCTCTGGTTTGAGCTACTTCAATAGGACAAAAACCATAGTGATAGAACTTGGAACAACATTATTGTGCCAAGTTTCAAAGAGCTAGCACAAACCGTGTTTGATTTAGAGTTCCAACTACATGTATCCATATAGGAGAAAACAGAGTGAAACCTAAACATGAAAACGGTTACTGCAAAGGAACGGTTTAACCTAGAAGAACGAAATTTGGTGAGCCAAGTGGGATTTCTGGGGTGATCATTAAATGGAAGTATCATCAAGATTGGGTGAAAAAATATTTGCTGAGATTTCCGGAAACTCGTACTTTTTGGAAGCTTGGCAACCCCTTTCAATGAAAGTGATGCTCGTCAGTCTCTGCTTGGGGCTACTTCAATAGGACCCAAACCATAGCGATAGAACTTGGAATTACATTATTGTGCCAAGTTTCAAAGAGCTAGCACAAACCGTGTTTGATTTAGAGTTCCAAATACATGAATCCATATAGGAGAAAACAGAGTGAAACCTAAACATGAAAACGGTTACTGCAAAGGAAAGGTTTAACCTAGAAGAACGAAATTTGGTGAGCCATGTGGGAATCGTGTACTGATCACTACCTGCAAGTATCATCAAGATTGGGTGAAAAAATGTTTGCTGAGATTTGAGGAAACTCGTACTAATTGGAAACTTGACAACCCCTTTCAATGAAAGTGATTCTCGTCAGTCTCTGCTTGGGGCTCCTTCAATAGGACACAAACCGAAGTGATAAAACTTGGAACTACATTATTGTGCCAAGTTTCAAAGAGCTAGCACAAAACCGTGTTTGATTTAGAGTTCCAACTACATGTATCCATATAGCAGAAAACAGAGTGAAACCTAAACATGAAAACGGTTCCTGCAAAGGAACGGTTTAACCTAGAAGAACGAAATTTGGTGAGCCAAGGGGGATTCGTGTATTGATCATGGCCTGCAAGTATCATCAAGATTGGGTGAAAAAATGTTTGCTGAGATTTCAGGAAACTCGTAGTTTTTTGGAAGCTTGGCAACCCCTTTCAATGAAAGTGATTCTCGCCAGTCTCTGCTTGGGGCTACTTCAATAGGACACAAACCATAGCGATAGAACTTGGAATTACATTATTGTGCCAAGTTTCAAAGAGCTAGCACAAACCGTGTTTGATTTAGAGTTCCAAATGCATGTATCCATATAGGAGAAAACAGAGTGAAACCTAAACATGAAAACGGTTACTGCAAAGGAACGGTTTAACCTAGAAGAACGAAATTTAGTGAGCCAAGTGGGATTGGTGGGCTGATCATTAAATGGAAGTTTCATCAAGATTGGGTTAAAAAATGTTTGCTGTGATTTCAGGATACTCGTAGTTTTTTGGAAGCTTGGCAACCCCTTTCAATGAAAGTGATTCTCGTCAGTCTCTGCTTGGGGCTATAACAGTAGGAAACAAACCGAAGCGATAGAACTTGGAACTACATTATTGTGCCAAGTTTCAAAGAGCTAGAACAAACCGTGTTTGATTTAGAGTTCCAACTACATGTATCCATATAGGAGAAAACAGAAGGAAACCTAAACATGAAAACGGTTACTACAAAGGAACGGTTTAACCTAGAAGAACGAAATTTGGTGAGCCAAGGGGGATTCGTGTATTGATCATGGCCTGCAAGTATCATCAAGATTGGGTGAGAAAATGTTTGCTGAGATTTCAGGTAACGCAGTTTTTTGGGAAGTTGGCACCCCTTTCAATGAAAGTGATTCTCATCAGTCTCTGCTTGGGGCTACTTCAATAGGAAGCAAACCATAGCGATAGACCTTGGAACAACATTATTGTGCCAAGTTTCAAAGAGCTAGCACAAACCGTGTTTGATTTAGAGTTCCAACTACATGTATCCATATAGGAGAAAACAGAGTGAAACCTAAACATGAAAACGGTTACTGCAAAGGAACGGTTTAACCTAGAAGAACGAAATTTGGTGAGCCAAGTGGGATTGGTGGGCTGATCATTAAATGGAAGTATCATCAAGATTGGGTGAAAAAATGTTTGCTGAGATTTCCGGAAACTCGCAGTTTTTTGGAAGCTTGGCAACCCCTTTAAATGAAAGTAATTCTCGTCAGTCTCTGCTTGGGGCTACATCAGTAGGACACAAACCATAGCCATAGAACTTGGAACTACATTATTGTGCCAAGTTACAAAGAGCTAGCACAAACCGCGTTTGATTTAGAGTTCCAACTACATGTATCCATATAGGAGAAAACAGAGTGAATCCTAAACATGTAAACGGTTACTGCAAAGGAATGGTTTAACCTAGAAGAACGAAATTTGGTGAGCCAAGTGGGATTGTTGGGCTGATCATTAAATGGAAGTATCATCAAGATTGGCTGAAAAAATGTTTGCTGAGATTTCCGGAAACTCGTAGTTTTTTGGAAGCTTGGCAACCCCTTTCAATGAAAGTGATTCTCGTCAGTCTCTGCTTGGGGCTACTTCAATAGGACAAAAACCATAGCGAGAGAACGTGGAACTACATTATTGTGCCAAGTTTCAAAGAGCTAGCACAAATCGTGTTTGATTAGAGTTCCAACTACATGTATCCATATAGGAGAAAACAGAGTGAAACCTAAACATGAAAACGGTTCCTGTAAAGGAACGGTTTAACCTAGAAGAACGAAATTTGGTGAGCCAAGTGGGATTCGTGTATTGATCATGGCCTGCAAGTATCATCAAGATTGGGTGAAAAAATGTTTGCTGAGATTTCAGGAAACTCGTAGTTTTTTGGAAGCTTGGCAACCCCTTTCAATAAAAGTGATTCTCGCCAGTCTCTGCTTGGGGCTACTTCAATAGGACACAAACCATAGCGATAGAACTTGGAACTACATTGTTGTGCCAAGTTTCAAAGAGCTAGCACAAACCGTGTTTGATTTAGAGTTCCAACTACATGTATCCATATAGGAGAAAACAGAGTGAAACCTAAACATGAAAACGGTTACTGCAACGGAACGGTTTAACCTAGAAGAACGAAATTTGGTGAGCCAAGTGGGATTCGTGTACTGATCACTAATTGCAAGTATCATCAAGATTGGGTTAAAAAATGTTTGCTGAGATTTCAGGAAACTCGTAGTTTTTTGGAAGCTTGGCAACCCCTTTCAATAAAAGTGATTCTAGTCAGTCTCTGCTTGGGGCTACTTCAATAGGACACAAACCATAGCGATAGAACGTGGAACTACATTATTGTGCCAAGTTTCAAAGAGGTAGTAAAACCATGTTTGATTTAGAGTTCCAACTACATGTATCCATATAGGAGAAAAACAGAGTGAAACCTAAACATGAAAACGGTTTCTGCAAAGGAACGGTTTAACCTAGAAGAACGAAATTTGGTGAGCCAAGTGGGATTGGTGGGCTGATCATTAAATGGAAGTTTCATCAAGATTGGGTGAAAAAATGTTTGCTGAGATTTCAGGTAACGCAGTTTTTTGGAAGCTTGGCAACCCCTTTCAATGAAAGTGATTCTCATCAGTCTCTGCTTGGGGCTACTTCAATAGGAAGCAAACCATAGCGATAGAACTTGGAACAACATTATTGTGCCAAGTTTCAAAGAGCTAGCACAAACCGTGTTTGATTTAGATTTCCAACTACATGTATCCATATAGGAGAAAACAGAGTGAAACCTAAACATGAAAACGGTTACTCCAAAGGAACGGTTTAACCTAGAAGAACGAAATTTGGTGAGCCAAGTGGGATTGGTGGGCTGATCATTAAATGGAAGTATCATCAAGATTGGGTGAAAAAATGTTTGCTGAGATTTCCGGAAACACGCAGTTTTTTGGAAGCTTGGCAACCCCTTTAAATGAAAGTGATTCTCGTCAGTCTCTGCTTGAGGCTACTTCAATAGGACACAAACCATAGCGATAGAACTTGGAACTACATTATTGTGCCAAGTTTCAAAGAGGTAGTACAAACCGTGTTTGATTTAGAGTTCCAACTACATGTATCCATATAGGAGAAAACAGAGTGAAACCTAAACATGAAAACGGTTACTGCAAAGGAGCGGTTTAACCTAGAAGAACGAAATTTGGTGAGCCAAGTGTGATTCGTGTACTGATCACTACCTAGACGTATCATCAAGATTGGGTGAAAAAATGTTTGCTGTGATTTCAGCAAACTCGTAGTTTTTTGGAAGCTTGGCAACCCCTTTCAATGAAAGTGATTCTCGTCAGTCTCTGCTTGGGGCTACATCAGTAGGACACAAACCATAGCTATAGAACTTGGAACTACATTATTGTGCCAAGTTACAAAGAGCTAGCACAAACCGCGTTTGATTTAGAGTTCCAACTACATGTATCCATATAGAAGAAAACAGAGTGAATCCTAAACATGAAAACGGTTACTGCAAAGGAATGGTTTAACCTAGAGGAACGAAATTTGGTGAGCCAAGTGGGATTGTTGGGCTGATCATTAAATGGAAGTATCATCAAGATTGGCTGAAAAAATGTTTGCTGAGATTTCCGGAAACTCGTAGTTTTTTGGAAGCTTGGCAACCCCTTTCAATGAAAGTGATTCTCGTCAGTCTCTGCTTGGGGATACAACAGTAGGACACAAACCGAAGCGACAGAACTAGGAACTACATTATTGTGCCAAGTTTCAAAGAGCTAGCACAAACCGTGTTAGATTTAGAGTTCCTACTACATGTATCCATATAGGAGAAAACAGAGTGAAACCTAAACATGAAAACGGTTACTGCAAAGGAACGGTTTAACCTAGAAGAACGAAATTTGGTGAGCCAAGTGGGATTGGTGGGCTGATCTTTAAATTGAAGTATCTTCAACATTGGGTGAAAAAATGTTTGCTGAGATTTCCGGAAACTCGCAGTTTTTTGGAAGCTTGGCAACCCCTTTCAATGAAAGTGATTCTCGTCAGTCTCTGCTTTGGGCTACTTCAATAGGACACAAACCGAAGCGATACAACTTGGAACTACATTATTGTGCCAAGTTTCAAAGAGCTAGAACAAACCGTGTTTGATTTAGAGTTCCAACTACATGTATCCATATAGGAGAAAACAGAGTGAAACCTAAACATGAAAATGGTTACTACAAAGGAACGGTTTAACCTAGAAGAACGAAATTTGGTGAGCCAAGTGGGATTCATGTACTTATCAGTACCTGCAAGTATCATCAAGATTGGGTGAAAAAATGTTTGCTCAGATTTGAGGAAACACGTAGTTTTTGGAAGCTTGGCAACCCCTTTAAATTAAAGTGATTCTCGACAGTCTCTGGTTTGAGCTACTTCAATAGGACACAAACCATAGTGATAGAACTTGGAACAACATTATTGTGCCAAGTTTCAAAGAGCTAGCACAAACCGTGTTTGATTTAGAGTTCCAACTACATGTATCCATATAGGAGAAAACAGAGTGAAACCTAAACATGAAAACGGTTACTGCAAAGGAACGGTTTAACCTAGAAGAACGAAATTTGGTGAGCCAAGTGGGATTTCTGGGGTGATCATTAAATGGAAGTATCATCAAGATTGGGTGAAAAAATATTTGCTGAGATTTCCGGAAATTCGTACTTTTTGGAAGCTTGGCAACCCAATTCAATGAAAGTGATGCTCGTCAGTCTCTGCTTGGGGCTACTTCAATAGGACCCAAACCATAGCGATAGAACTTGGAATTACATTATTGTGCCAAGTTTCAAAGAGCTAGCACAAACCGTGTTTGATTTAGAGTTCCAACTACATGAATCCATATAGGAGAAAACAGAGTGAAACCTAAACATGAAAACGGTTACTGCAAAGGAAAGGTTTAACCTAGAAGAACGAAATTTGGTGAGCCATGTGGGAATCGTGTACTGATCACTACCTGCAAGTATCATCAAGATTGGGTGAAAAAATGTTTGCTGAGATTTGAGGAAACTCGTACTAATTGGAAACTTGACAACCCCTTTCAATGAAAGTGATTCTCGTCAGTCTCTGCTTGGGGCTCCTTCAATAGGACACAAACCGAAGTGATAAAACTTGGAACTACATTATTGTGCCAAGTTTCAAAGAGCTAGCACAAAACCGTGTTTTGATTTAGAGTTCCAACTACATGTATCCATATAGCATAAAACAGAGTGAAACCTAAACATGAAAACGGTTCCTGCAAAGGAACGGTTTAACCTAGAAGAACGAAATTTGGTGAGCCAAGTGGGATTCGTGTATTGATCACTACCTGCAAGTATCATCAAGATTGGGTGAAAAAATATTTGCTGAGATTTCCGGAAACTCGTAGTTTTTTGGAAGCTTGGCAACCACTTTCAATGAAAGTGATTCTCGTCAGTCTCTGCTTGGGGCTACTTCAATAGGACAAAAACCATAGCGATAGAACTTGGAACTACATTATTGTGCCAAGTTTCAAAGAGCTACCACAAACCGTGTTTGATTTAGAGTTCCAACTACATGTATCCATATAGGAGAAAACAGAGTGAAACCTAAACATGAAAACGGTTCCCTGCAAAGGAACGGTTTAACCTAGAAGAACGAAATTTGGTGAGCCAAGTGGGATTCGTGTATTGATCATGGCCTGCAAGTATCATCAAGATTGGGTGAAAAAATGTTTGCTGAGATTTCAGGAAACTCGTAGTTTTTTGGAAGCTTGGCAACCCCTTTCAATGAAAGTGATTCTCGCCAGTCTCTGCTTGGGGCTACTTCAATAGGACACAAACCATAGCGATAGAACTTGGAATTACATTATTGTGCCAAGTTTCAAAGAGCTAGCACAAACCGTGTTTGATTTAGAGTTCCAAATGCATGTATCCATATAGGAGAAAACAGAGTGAAACCTAAACATGAAAACGGTTACTGCAAAGGAACGGTTTAACCTAGAAGAACGAAATTTAGTGAGCCAAGTGGGATTGGTGGGCTGATCATTAAATGGAAGTTTCATCAAGATTGGGTTAAAAAATGTTTGCTGTGATTTCAGGATACTCGTAGTTTTTTGGAAGCTTGGCAACCCCTTTCAATGAAAGTGATTCTCGTCAGTCTCTGCTTGGGGCTATAACAGTAGGAAACAAACCGAAGCGATAGAACTTGGAACTACATTATTGTGCCAAGTTTCAAAGAGCTAGAACAAACCGTGTTTGATTTAGAGTTCCAACTACATGTATCCATATAGGAGAAAACAGAAGGAAACCTAAACATGAAAACGGTTACTACAAAGGAACGGTTTAACCTAGAAGAACGAAATTTGGTGAGCCAAGGGGGATTCGTGTATTGATCATGGCCTGCAAGTATCATCAAGATTGGGTGAGAAAATGTTTGCTGAGATTTCAGGTAACGCAGTTTTTTGGAAG